>NC_134830.1:8530220-8649104 GCF_004210375.1 Tachypleus tridentatus | reverse complement strand
TTAATTTAACCAGATTAAGACCAGATGTTATGGATGTTTAATTTAACCAGATTAAGACCAGATGTTATGGATGTTTAATTTTTAACAGATGTTATGGATGATTAATTTAACCAGATTAAGACCAGATGTTATGGATGTTTAATTTAACCAGATTAAGACCAGATGTTATGGATGTTTAATTTAACCAGATTAAGACCAGATGTTATGGATGTTTAATTTAACTAGATTAAGACCAGATGTTATGGATGTTTAATTTAACCAGATTAAGACCAGATGTTATGGATGTTTAATTTAACCAGATTAAGGCCAGATGTTATGGATGTTTAATTTAACCACATTAAGACCAGATGTTATGGATGTTTAATTTAACCAGATTAAGGCCAGATGTTATGGATGTTTAATTTAACCAGATTAAGGCCAGATGTTATGGATGTTTAATTTAACCAGATTAAGACCAGATGTTATGGATGTTTAATTTAACTAGATTAAGACCAGATGTTATGGATGTTTAATTTAACCAGATTAAGACCAGATGTTATGGATGTTTAATTTAACCAGATTAAGACCAGATGTTATGGATGTTTAATTTAACCAGATTAAGGCCAGATGTTATGGATGTTTAATTTAACCAGATTAAGGCCAGATGTTATGGATGTTATGGATGTTTAATTTAACCAGATTAAGACCAGATGTTATGGATGTTTAATTTAACCAGATTAAGACCAGATGTTATGGATGTTTAATTTAACCAGATTAAGACCAGATGTTATGGATGTTTAATTTAACCAGATTAAGACCAGATGTTATGGATGTTTAATTTAACCAGATTAAGACCAGATGTTATGGATGTTTAATTTAACCAGATGTTATGGATGTTTAAGACCAGATTAAGACCAGATGTTATGGATGTTTAATTTAACCAGATTAAGACCAGATGTAAGACCAGATGTTATGGATGTTTAATTTAACCAGAGACCAGATGTTATGGATGTTTAATTTAACCAGATTAAGACCAGATGTTATGGATGTTTAATTTAACTAGATTAAGACCAGATGTTATGGATGTTTAATTTAACCAGATTAAGACCAGATGTTATGGATGTTTAATTTAACCAGATTAAGACCAGATGTTATGGATGTTTAATTTAACAGATGTTATGGAGATTTAACCAGAAGGCCAGATGTTATGGATGTTTAATTTAACCAGATTAAGGCCAGATGTTATGGATGTTTAATTTAACCAGATTAAGACCAGATGTTATGGATGTTTAATTTAACCAGATTAAGACCAGATGTTATGGATGTTTAATTTAACCAGATTATGGAGTTTAATTTAACCAGCCAGATGTTATGGATGTTTAATTTAACCAGATTAAGACCAGATGTTATGGATGTTTAATTTAACCAGATTAAGACCAGATGTTATGGATGTTTAATTTAACCAGATTAAGACCAGATGTTATGGATGTTTAAGATTAACCAGATGTTATGGATGTTTAATTTAACCAGATGTTATGGATGTTTAATTTAACCAGATTGTTATGGATGTTTAATTTAACCAGATTAAGACCAGATGTTATGGATGTTTAATTTAACCAGATTAAGACCAGATGTTATGGATGTTTAATTTAACCAGATTAAGACCAGATGTTATGGATGTTTAATTTAACCAGATTAAGACCAGATGTTATGGATGTTTAATTTAACCAGATTAAGACCAGATGTTATGGATGTTTAATTTAACCACATTAAGGCCAGATGTTATGTATGTTTAATTTAACCATATTAAGATCAGGTGTTTTGGATGTTTAATTTAATTAAATTAAGACCAGATGTTATGGATGTTTAATTTAACCAGATTAAGACCAGATGTTATGGATGTTTAATTTAACCAGATTAAGACCAGATGTTATGGATGTTTAATTTAACCAGATTAAGGACCAGATGTTATGGATGTTTAATTTAACCAGATTAAGACCAGATGTTATGGATGTTTAATTTAACCAGATTAAGGCCAGATGTTATGGATGTTTAATTTAACCAGATTAAGATCAGATGTTATGGATGTTTAATTTAACCAGATTAAGATCAGATGTTATGGATGTTTAATTTAACCAGATTAAGACCAGATGTTATGGATGTTTAATTTAACCAGATTAAGACCAGATGTTATGGATGTTTAATTTAACCAGATTAAGACCAGATGTTATGGATGTTTAATTTAACCAGATTCAGACCAGATGTTATGGATGTTTAATTTAACCAGATTAAGACCAGATGTTATGGATGTTTAATTTAACCAGATTAAGACCAGATGTTATGGATGTTTAATTTAACCAGATTAAGGCCAGATGTTATGGATGTTTAATTTAACCAGATTCAGACCAGATGTTATGGATGTTTAACCAGATTTTAATTTAACCAGATTAAGACCAGATGTTATGGATGTTTAAGATTAACAGATGTTATGGATGTTTAATTTAAAGATTAAGACCAGATATTATGGATGTTTAATTTAACCAGATTAAGCAATTTCAGGTGAACATTTTTTTACCAAATGTTATGCCATACATGTTTATATTAACCAGATTAAGTCCAAATGTTATGAATGTTTAATTTAACCAGATTCAGACCAGATGTTATAGATGTTTAATTTACCATATTACGAGTCCAGATGTTATGGATGTTTAATTGCGTGACCAAGCATATGTTATGGATGTTTAATTCTACAGACGGAGATTAGATATGGATGTTTAATTTAACCAGATTAAGGCCATGTGTTATGGATGTTTAATTTAATCGCATTTTACTATTGATAAGCTATGACCAATTGGGATCTCGAACTGATGTTATGGATAATTTAACAAGATTAAGTCAAGATAAGGGACATGTTTAAATTAACCAGATTACGGCCAGATGTTATGAATGTTTAATTTAACCGTATTAAGTCCAGATGTTGGAATGTTTAATTTAACCAGATTCAGACCAGATGTTATGGGTGTTTAATTTAACCAGATGAAGGTCAGGTGTTATAATGAATATTTGATTTAACCAGATTAAGGCCAGATTTTATTTATGTTTAATTTCACTGAATTCAGTCCAGATGTTATGGATGTTTAATTTCACCGAATTCAGTCCAGATGTTATGGATGTTTAATTTAACTAGATTACGGCCAGATATTATGAATGTTAAACCAAACCAAATTAAAACCATGTGTTATGTATGTTTAATTTAACCAGATTCAGTCCAGATGTTATGGAATGTTTAATTTAACCAGATTCAAGGCCAAATGTTATGGATGTTTAATTTAACTGATTAAGGCCAGATTTTATGGATGTTTAATTTCACAAAGATTCAGATAAGATGATATGGATGTTTTGGAATTTACTCACCGAATTCATCTGTGATGTTGCTATGGATGTTTAATTTAACTAGATTAAGACCAGGATGTTATGGATGTTTAATTTAACTTGATTCAGGGCAGATGTTATTATGGATGTTTAATTTAACCATGTTCAGTCCCAGATGTGTTATGGATGTTTAATTAAACTAGATTAAGACCAGATGTTATGGATGTTTAATTTAACCAGATTAAGATCAGATGTTATAGATGTTTAGTTTAACTAGATTAAGACCAGATATTATGGATGTTTAATTTAACTAGATTGAGATTAGATGTTATGGACGTTTAATTGAAGTAGATTAAGACCATATGTTATGTATGTTTAATTTAACTAGATTAAGATTAGATGTTATGGACGTTTAATTTAACCAGATTAAGGCCATATGTTATGGATGTTTAATTTAACTAGATTAAGGCCATGTGTTATGGATGTTTAATTTAACTAGATTAAGGCCATGCGTTATGGATGTTTAATTTAACTAGATTAAGACCAGATGTTATGAATGTTTAATTTAGCATATTCCGGACCAGATGTTATGGATGTTTAATTTAACTAGATTACGACCAGATGTTATGGATGTTTAATTTAACTAGATTGAGATTAGATGTTATGGACGTTTAATTTAACCAGATTAAGGCCATGTGTTATGGATGTTTAATTTAACAAGATTAAGTACAGATGATTATTGATGTTTAATTTAACAAGATTCAGAGCAGATGCCATGGATGTTTAATTTAACCAGATTAAGTCAAGATGTTATGGATGTTTAATTCAACCATATTGATAAGATGTATGTTATGAATGTTAAATTAACTATTAAAAGATCAGATGTTTTGGATGTTTAATTTAACCAGATTAAGGCCATTATGTTATGGATGTTAAATTTAACCAGATTCAGACCATATGATATGGATGTTTAATTTAACCAGATTAAGGCCAGATTTTATGGATGTTTAATTTCACCGAATTCAGTCCAGATGTTATGGATGTTTAATTTCCTTTACCAGGATTAGATGCCATGGATGTTTAATTTAACCAGATAAGACCAGAAGGAAATGGATGTTTAATTTACCCAGATGGATTTTAGATGTTATGTATGTTTAATTTAATAAGATTAAGATCAGATGTTTTGGATGTTTAATTTAATTAGATTAAGACCAGGTGTCAGATATGTAATGCTTTAACCAGATTGAGACCAGATGTTATGGATGTTTAATTTAACCAGATTAAGTTCAGATATGATGAATGTTTAATCAAACCTGATTACAGATGTTGACCAGATGTTATGGATGTTTAATTTAACCAGATTGTGACCAGATGTTATGGATGTTTAATTTAACCGTTACGACCAGATGATATGGATGTTTAATTTAAGTAGATTAAGAGCCAGATTTTATGGACGTTTAATTTAACCAGATTAAGGCCATGTGTTATGGATGTTTAATTTAACAAGATTAAGGCCATGCATTATTGATGTTTAATTTCATCAGATTCGGACCAGATATTATGGATGTTTAATTTAACCAGATTAAGTCAAGATGTTATGGATGTTTAAATTAACCAGATTACGGCCAGATGTTATGAATGTTTAATTTAACCATATTAAGTCCAGATATTATGGATGTTTAATTTAACCAGATTCAAGACGAAGATGTTATGGATGTTTAAATTAACCAGATTACGGCCAAATGTTATGAATGTTTAATTTAACCAGATTAAGAATTGATGTTATGGATGTTTAATTTTAACCAGATTCAGTCCAGAATGTTATGGACATTTAATTTAACCAGATTCAGGTCAGATGTTATGCATATTTAATTTAAACTAGATTAAGGCCAGATTTTATTTATGTTTAATTTCACTGAATTCAGTCCAGGTGTTATGGATGTTTAATTTCACCAGATTCAGTCCAGATGTTATGGATGTTTAATTTAACTAGATTCAGACCAGATATTATGGATGTTAAATTCAACCAAATTAAAACCATGTGTTATGTATGTTTAATTTAACCAGATTAAGTCCAGATATTATGAATGTTTAATTTAACCAGATTCAGACCAGATGTTATGGATGTTTAATTTAACCAGATTAAGGCCAAATGTTAATGGTTGCTATTTTAAATGAACCAAGATTCAGACAGATGTTATGGATGTTTAATTTAACCAGATTAAGTCATAATGTAAGGGATGTTTAATTTAACTAGATTAAGACCAGATGTTATGGATGTTTAATTTAACCAGACCAGATGTTATGGATGTTTAATTTAACTAGATTAAGACCAGATGTTATGGATGTTTAATTTAACTAGATTCAGTCCAGATGTTATGGATGTTTAATTTAACTTGATAGAGATTAGATGTTATGGACGTTTAATTGAAGTAGATTAAGACCAGATGTTATATGTTTAATTTAACTAGATTAAGATTAGATGTTATGGATTTAATTTAACAGATTAAGGCCATATGTTATGGATCTTTAATTTAACTAGATTAAGGCCATGTGTTATGGATGTTTAATTTAACTAGATTAAGGCCATGCGTTATGGATGTTTAATTTAACTAGATAAGGCCAGATATTATCGATGTTTAAATTTTGCCAGATTGAGGCCAGATGTTATGGATGTTTAATTTAACTAGATTAAGACCAGATGTTATGGATGTTTAATTAACCAGATTAAGAGTAAGATGTTATGGATGTTTAATTTAACCGATTAAGACAGATGTTATGGATGTTTAATTTAACTGATTAAGACTAGATGTTATGGATGTTTAATTTAACAGATTAAGGCCAGATGTTATGGATGTTTAATTTAACCAGATTAAGACCAGATGTTATGGATGTTTAATTTAACTAGATTAAGGCCAGATGTTATGGATGTTTAATTTAACCAGATTAAGGCCAGACGTTATGGATGTTTAATTTAACCAGATTAAGGCCAGATGTTGTGGATGTTTTATTTAACCATATTAAGGCCAGATGTTATGGATGTTTAATTTTAACCAGAATTAGACCAGATGTTATGGATGTTTAATTTAACTAGATTGAGTGAAGATGTTATGGATGTTTAAATTAACCACGTTACTAACCAGATGTTATGAATGTTTAATTTAATAATATTAATTCAGGTTGTTTTGGATGTTTAATTCAAACAAATAAGGCCACATGTTATGTATGTTTAATTCAACCATATTAAGATCAGATGTTTTGGATGTTTAAATTAATTAGATTAAGACCAGATGTTATGGATGTTTAATTTAACTAGATTAAGACCAGATGTTATGGATGTTTAATTTAACCAGATTATTAAGATCAGATGTTATGGATGTTTAATTTAGCAAGATTCAGACCAGATGTTGTGGATGTTTAATTTAACCAGATTAAGGCCAGATGTTATGAATGTTTAATTTAACCTTTAGATTCAGTCCAGGTGTTATGGATGTTTAATTCAACAACATTAAGGCCACATGTTATGTATGTTTAATTTAACTATATTAAGATCTGATGTTATAATTAATGTTTAATTTAATTAGATTAAGGCCAGATGTTATGGATGTTTAATTTAACTAGATTAAGACCAGATGTTATGGATGTTTAATTTAACCAGATTAAGTCCAGATGTTATGGATGTTTAAATTAACCAGATTAAGGCCAGATGTTGAATGTTTAATTTAGATTAAGCCAGATGTTATGGATGTTTAATTTAACCAGATTCAGATCCAGATGTTATGGATGTTTAATTTAACCAGATGAGATCAGTTATGGATGTTTAATTTAACCAGATTAAGGCCAATTTTTATGGATGTTTAATTTCACTGAATTCAGGCCAGATTTTATTTGGTGTTTAACCACCAGATTCAGTCCAGATGTTATGGATGTTTAATTTAACTAGATTAACAATCTCCAATATTATGGATAGTTAAATTCAACAAATTAAAACCATATGTTATGTATGTTTAATTTAACCATATTAAGTCCAGATATTATGAATGTTTAATTTAACCAGATTCAGACCAGATGTTATGGATGTTTAATTTAACCGGTAGATGAAGGCCAAATGTTAAGGTTGTTATTTAACAAAAATTAAGATAAGAAGATATGGATGTTTAATTTACTAGATTAAGACCAGATGTTATGGATGTTTAATTTAACCTGATTCAAGAATAGATGTTATGGATGTTTAATTTAACCAGATTCAGGCCAGGTGTTATGGATGTTTAATTTAACCAGATTAAGGCCAGATTTTATGGATGTTTAATTTCACCGAATTCAGTCCAGATGTTATGGATGTTTAATTTAACCACATTAAGTCCAGATGTTATGGATGTTTAATTTAACCAGATTAAGATCAGATGTTATAGATGTTTTGTTTAACTAGATTAAGACCAGATATTATCGATGTTTAATTTAACTAGATTAAGTCCAGATGTTTATGGATGTTTAATTTAACCAGATTAAGACCAGATGTTATGGATGTTTAATTTAACTAGATTGAGATTAGATGTTATGGATGTTTAATTTAACTAGATTAAGACGATGTGTTATGGATGTTTAATTTAACTAGATTAAGGCCATGTGTTATGGATGTTTAATTTAACTAGATTAAGGCCATGCGTTATGGATGTTTAATTTAACTAGATTAAGGCCAGATGTTATTATGAATGTTTTATTTAACCATATTAAGGCCAGATGTTATCGATGTTTAATTTAACTAGACGAAGATCCAGATGTTATGGATGTTTAATTTAAACAGATTAAGACCAGATTTTATGGATGTTTAAATTAACCAGATTACGACCAGATGTTATGAATGTTTAATTTAACTAGATTAAGACCAGATGTTATGGATGTTTAATTTAACAAGATTAAGACCAGATGTTATGGATGTTTAATTCAACCAGATTAAGACCATATGTTATGGATGTTTAATTTAACTAGATTAAGACCAGATGTTATGGATGTTTAATTTAACCAGATTAAGACCAGATGTTATGGATGTTTAATTTAACCAGATTAAGACCAGATGTTATGGATGTTTAATTTAACCAGATTGAGATTAGATGTTATGGATGTTTAATTTAACCAGATTAAGGCCAGATGTTATGGATGTTTAATTTAACTTTATTAAGACCAGATGTTATGGATGTTTAATTTAACCAGATTAAGGCCAGATGTTATGGATGTTTAATTTAACCACATTAAGACCAGATGTTATGGATGTTTAATTTAACTAGAGATTCAGCACTGAAGATGTTATGGATGTTTAATTTAACCAGCCATTAAGACCTGATGTTATGGATGTTTAATTTAACCAGATTAAGACCAGATGTTATGGATGTTTATTTAACAGGTTAAACCAGATGTTATGGATGCTTTAATTCTAACCAGATCAGACCAGATGTTATGGATGTTTAATTAAGCAGATTAAGGACCATATGTTATGGATGTTTAATTTAACCAGATTAAGGCCAGGTGTTATGGATGTTTAATTTAACCAGATTAAGGCCAGATGTTATGGATGTTTAATTTAACCAGATTAAGACCAGATGTTATGGATGTTTAATTTAACTAGATTAAGTCCAGATGTTATGGATGTTTAATTTAACCAGATTAAGACCAGATGTTATGGATGTTTAATTTAACTAGATTAAGACCAGATGTTATGGATGTTTAATTTAACCAGATTAAGTGATTGGTAGATGTTATGGATGTTTAATTTAACCAGATTATTGACCAGATGTTATGGATGTTTAATTTAACTATTGTTTAGGACCACATGTTATGAAAGGCAAAATGCTAATTTTAACTAGATTCAGACCAGATGTTATGGATGTTTAATTTAACAAGATTAAGGCCAGATTAGTGGATGTTTAATTGCTTAGATTAAGATCAGATGTTATGGATGTTTAAATTAACCAGATTAAGACCAGATGTTATGGATGTTTAATTTAACCAGATTAAGACCAGATGTTATGGATGTTTAATTTAACCAGATTAAGACCAGATGTTATGGATGTTTAATTTAACCAGATTAAGACCAGATGTTGTGGATGTTTAATTTAACCAGATCAAGACCAGATGTTATGGATGTTTAATTTAACCAGATTCAGACCATATGTTATGGATGTTTAATTTAACCGGTTAAGGCCAAATGTTAAGGTTGTTATTTAACAAAAATTAAGATAAGAAGATATGGATGTTTAATTTACTAGATTAAGACCAGATGTTATGGATGTTTAATTTAACCAAATAAGACAGATGTTATGGATGTTTAATTTAACCAGATTCAGGCGCAGATGTTATGGATGTTTAATTAAACCGATTCAGACCAGATGTTATGGATGTTTAATTTAACCTGATTAACCAGATGTTATGGATGTTTAATTTAACCAGATTCCAGACCAGATGTTATGGATGTTTAATTTAACCAGATTAAGGCCAGATGTTATGGATGTTTAATTTAACTAGATTAAGACCAGATGTTATGGATGTTTAATTTAACTAGATTAAGACCAGATGTTATGGATGTTTAATTTAACCAGATTCAGACCAGATGTTATGGATGTTTAATTTAACTAGATTAAGGCCAGATGAGTTATGGATGTTTAATTTAACCAGATTAAGGCCAGATGTTATGGATGTTTAATTTAACCAGATTAAGGCCAGATGTTATGGATGTTTAATTTAACTAGATTAAGGCCATGTGTTATGGATGTTTAATTTAACTAGATTAACCAGATGTTATTATGAATGTTTTATTTAACCAGATTAAGACCAGATGTTATGTTTAATGTTTAATTTTAACCAGATTAAGGCCAGATGTTATGGATGTTTAATTTAACCAGATTGAGTCCAGATGTTATGGATGTTTAATTTAACCAGATTAAGTCCAGATGTTATGGATGTTTAATTTAACCAGATTAAGACCAGATGTTATGGATGTTTAATTTAACCAGATTAAGGCCAGATGTTATGGATGTTTAATTTAACCAGATTAAGACCAGATGTTATGGATGTTTAATTTAACCAGATTAAGACCAGATGTTATGGATGTTTAATTTAACCAGATTAAGACCAGATGTTATGGATGTTTAATTTAACTAGATTAAGACCAGATGTTATGGATGTTTAATTTAACCAGATTAAGACCAGATGTTATGGATGTTTAATTTAACCAGATTAAGGCCAGATGTTATGGATGTTTAATTTAAACAGATTAAGGCCAGATGTTATGGATGTTTAATTTAACCAGATCTAAGGCCAGATGTTATGGATGTTTAATTTAATCTAGATTAAGACCAGATGTTATGGATGTTTAATTTAACCAGATTAAGACCAGATGTTATGGATGTTTAATTTAACCAGATTAAGACCAGATGTTATGGATGTTTAATTTAACCAGATTAAGACCAGATGTTATGGATGTTTAATTTAACCAGATTAAGACCATATATTATGGATGTTTAATTTAACCAGATTCAAACCAGATGATATGGATGTTTAATTTAACCAGATTAAGGCCAGATGTTATGGATGTTTAATTTAACCAGATTCAGGCCAGATGTTTATGGATGTTTAATTTAACCAGATTAAGACCAGATGTTATGGATGTTTAATTTAACCAGATTAAGACCAGATTTTATGGATGTTTAATTTAACCAGATTCAAGAAACCAGATGTTATGGATGTTTAATTTAACCAGATTACAATCAGATGTTATGGATGTTTAATTTAACCAGATTAAGACCAGATGTTATGGATGTTTAATTTAACCAGATTAACCTGGGTAGAATCCAAGATGTTATGGATGTTTAATTTAACCAGATTAAGTTAACCAGATGTTATGGATGTTTAATTTAACCAGATTAAGTCCAGATGTTATGGATGTTTAATTTAACCAGATTAAGACCAGATGTTATGGATGTTTAATTTAACCAGATTAAGGCCAGATGTTATGGATGTTTAATTTAACCAGATTAAGGCCAGATTTTATGGATGTTTAATTTAAACCAGAATCCAGTCCAGATGTTATGGATGTTTAATTGAAACACCGAGATTTAGTCCAGATTTATGGATGTTTATTTAACTAGATTAAGACCAGATGTTATGGATGTTTAATTTAACTAGATTAAGGCCAGATGTTATGGATGTTTAATTTAACCAGATTAAGGCCAGATGTTATGGATGTTTAATTTAACCAGATTAAGACCAGATGTTATGGATGTTTAATTTAACCAGATTAAGACCAGATGTTATGGATGTTTAATTTAACCAGATTAATGCCAGATGTTATGGATGTTTAATTTAACCAGATTAAGTCCAGATATTATGAATGTTTAATTTAACCAGATTCAGACCAGATGTTATGGATGTTTAATTTAACCAGATTAAGCCAGATGTTATGGATGTTTAATTTAACCAGATTAAGGCCAGATGTTATGGATGTTTAATTTAACCAGATTAAGTCCAGATGTTATGGATGTTTAATTTAACCAGATTATGGATGATAAAATTAACCAGATGTTATGGATGTTTAATTTAACTAGATTAAGACCAGATGTTATGGATGTTTAAATTGAACCAAGATTAACCGTGATGTTATGGATGTTTAATTTAACTAGATTAAGACCAGATGTTATGGATGTTTAATTTAACCAGATTAAGGCCATGTGTTATGGATGTTTAAATTAACCAGATTACGACCAGATGTTATGAATGTTTAATTTAACTAGATTAAGACCAGGTGTTATGGATGTTTAATTTAACCAGATTAAGACCAGATGTTATGGATGTTTAATTTAACCAGGTTGAAAATGTTATGGATGTTTAATTAAGACGCCAGATGTTATGGATGTTTAATTTAACTAGATTAAGACCAGATGTTATGGATGTTTAATTTAACCAGATTAAGTCCAGATGTTATGGATGTTTAATTTAACCAGATTAAGGCCAGATGTTATGGATGTTTAATTTAACCAGATTAAGACCAGATGTTATGGATGTTTAATTTAACAGATGTTATAGATTCAGACCAGATGTTATGGATGTTTAATTTAACCAGATTAAGACCAGATGTTATGGATGTTTAATTTAACCAGATTAAGACCAGATGTTATGGATGTTTAATTTAACCAGATTAAGACCAGATGTTATGGATGTTTAATTTAACCGAATTCAAACCAGATGTTATGGATGTTTAATTTAACCGGATTAAGGCCAGATGTTATGGATGTTTAATTTAACCAGATTAAGGCCAGATGTTATGGATGTTTAATTTCACCAGATTAATTTAAGATGTTATGGATGTTTAATTTAACTAGATTAAGACCAGGTATTATGGATGTTTAATTTAACCAGATTGAGTCATTGATGTTATGGATGTTTAATTTAACCAGATTCAGTCCAGATGTTATGGATGTTTAATTTAACCAGATTAAGACCAGATGTTATGTAATGTTTAATTTAACTAGATTAAGGCCAGATGTTATGCTTAATGTTTAATTTAACCAGATTAAGTCCAGATGTTATGGATGTTTAATTTAAGCAGATTCAGACCAGATGTTATGGATGTTTAATTTAAGTCAGAAGATTGAAGAAGATGTTATGGATGTTTAATTTAACCAGATTAAACCAGATGTTATGGATGTTTAATTTAACAAGATTATGGAGACCAGATTGCCATATGGATGTTTAATTTAACAAGATTAAGGCCATGCATTATGGATGTTTAATTTAACCAGATTAAGTCAAGATGTTATGGATGTTTAAATTAACCAGATTAAGCCAGATGTTATGGATGTTTAATTTAACCAGATTAAGGCCAGATGTTATGGATGTTTAATTTAACCAGATTAAGACCAGATGTTATGGATGTTTAATTTAACCAGATTAAGACCATATGTTATGGATGTTTAATTTAACCAGATTAAGGCCAGATTTTATGGATGTTTAATTTCACCGAATTCAGTCCAGATGTTATGGATGTTTAATTTAACCAAATTCAGTCCAGATGTTATGGATGTTTAATTTAACTAGATTAAGACCAGATGTTATGGATGTTTAATTTAACCAGATTAAAACCAGATGTTATGGATGTTTAATTTAACCAGATTAAGACCAGATGTTATGGATGTTTAATTTAACCAGATTAAGACCAGATGTTATGGATGTTTAATTTAACCAGATGTTTGAGTTTTAACAAAATTAACAAGATGTTATGGATGTTTAATTTAACTAGATTAAGACCAGATGTTATGGATGTTTAATTTAACTAGATTAAGACCAGATGTTATGGATGTTTAATTTAACCAGATTCGGCCAGGCCAGATGTTATGGATGTTTAATTTAACCAGATTCAGACCAGATGTTATGGATGTTTAATTTAACCAGATTAAGACCAGATGTTATGGATGTTTAATTTAACCAGATTAAGTCCAGATGTTATGGATGTTTAATTTAACTAGATTAAGGCCAGATGTTATGGATGTTTAATTTAACTAGATTAAGACCAGATGTTATGGATGTTTAATTTAACTAGATTAAGGCCAGATGTTATGGATGTTTAATTTAACTAGATTAAGACCAGATGTTATGGATGTTTAATTTAACTAGATTAAGATTAGATGTTATGGATGTTTAATTTAACCAGATTAAGACCAGATGTTATGGATGTTTAATTTAACCAGATTAAGGCCAGATGTTATGGATGTTTAATTTAACCAGATTAAGGCCAGATGTTATGGATGTTTAATTTAACTAGATTAAGGCCAGATGTTATGGATGTTTAATTTAACCAGATTAAGGCCAGATGTTATGGATGTTTAATTTAACCAGATTAAGACCAGATGTTATGGATGTTTAATTTAACCAGATTAAGACCAGATGTTATGGATGTTTAATTTAACCAGATTAAGACCAGATGTTATGGATGTTTAATTTAACCAGATTAAGACCAGATGTTATGGATGTTTAATTTAACCAGATTAAGGCCAGATGTTATGGATGTTTAATTTAACCAGATTAAGATCAGATGTTATGGATGTTTAATTTAATTAGATTAAGACCAGATGTTATGGATGTTTAATTTAACCAGATTAAGACCAGATGTTATGGATGTTTAATTTAACCAGATTAAGACCAGATGTTATGGATGTTTAATTTAACCAGATTAAAACCAGATGTTATGGATGTTTAATTTAACCAGATTAAGACCAGATGTTATGGATGTTTAATTTAACTAGATTAAGACCAGATGTTATGGATGTTTAATTTAACTAGATTAAGACCAGATGTTATGGATGTTTAATTTAACCAGATTAATGTTTAATTTATAATATTAAGATCTGATGTTTTGGATGTTTAATTTAATTAGATTAAGACCAGATGTTATGGATGTTTAATTTAACCAGATTAAGACCAGATGTTATGGATGTTTAATTTAACCAGATTAAGACCAGATGTTATGGATGTTTAATTTAACAAGATTAAGAGCAGATGTTATGGATGTTTAATTTAACCAGATTAAGACCAGATGTTATGGATGTTTAATTTAACCAGATTAAGACCAGATGTTATGGATGTTTAATTTAACCAGATTAAGACCAGATGTTATGGATGTTTAATTTAACCAGATTCAGTCCAGATGTTATGGATGTTTAATTTAACCAGATTAAGGCCAGATGTTATGGATGTTTAATTTAACCAGATTAAGGCCAGATGTTATGGATGTTTAATTTAACCAGATTAAGGTCCCAGATGTTATGGATGTTTAATTTAACCAGATTAAGACCAGATGTTATGGATGTTTAATTTAACCAGATTAGTCCAGATGTTATGGATGTTTAATTTAACCAGATTAAGACCAGATGTTATGGAATGTTTAATTTAACCAGATTAAGACCAGATGTTATGGATGTTTAATTTAACCAGATTAAGACCAGATGTTATGGATGTTTAATTTAACCAGATTAAGACCAGATGTTATGGATGTTTAAATTAACCAGATTAAGACCAGATGTTATGGATGTTTAATTTAACCAGATTAAGACCAGATGTTATGGATGTTTAATTTAACCAGATTAAGGCCAGATGTTATGGATGTTTAATTTAACCAGATTAAGGCCAGATGTTATGGATGTTTAATTTAACCAGATTAAGACCAGATGTTATGGATGTTTAATTTAACTAAAGATTAAGACCAGATGTTATGGATGTTTAATTTAACCAGATTAAGACCAGATGTTATGGATGTTTAATTTAACCAGATTAAGACCAGATGTTATGGATGTTTAATTTAACCAGATTAAGACCAGATGTTATGGATGTTTAATTTAACCAGATTAAGACCAGATGTTATGGATGTTTAATTTAACCAGATTAAGGCCAGATGTTATGGATGTTTAATTTAACCAGATTAAGACCAGATGTTATGGATGTTTAATTTAACTAGATTAAGACCAGATATTATGGATGTTTAATTTTACTAGATTAAGACCAGATGTTATGGATGTTTAATTTAACCAGATTGAGTGAAGATGTTATGGATGTTTAAATTAACCAGATTAAGACCAGATGTTATGGATGTTTAATTTAACCAGATTAAGACCAGATGTTATGGATGTTTAATTTAACCAGATTAAGACCAGATGTTATGGATGTTTAATTTAACCAGATTAAGGCCAGATGTTATGGATGTTTAATTTAACCAGATTAAGACCAGATGTTATGGATGTTTAATTTAACCAGATTAAGACCAGATGTTATGGATGTTTAATTTAACTAGATTAAGACCAGATGTTATGGATGTTTAATTTAACTCAGATTAAGACCAGATGTTATGGATGTTTAATTTAACCAGATTAAGTGAAGATGTTATGGATGTTTAAATTAACCAGATTAAGGCCAGATGTTATGAATGTTTAATTTAACTAGATTAAGACCAGATGTTATGGATGTTTAATTTAACCAGATTCAGGCCAGATGTTATGGATGTTTAATTTAACCAGATTAAGACCAGATGTTATGGATGTTTAATTTAACCAGATTAAGGCCAGATGTTATGGATGTTTAATTTAACCAGATTAAGTCCAGATGTTATGGATGTTTAATTTAACCAGATTAAGACCAGATGTTATGGATGTTTAATTTAACCAGATTAAGACCAGATGTTATGGATGTTTAATTTAACCAGATTAAAGCCAGATGTTATGGATGTTTAATTTAACAAGATTAAGACCAGATGTTATGGATGTTTAATTTAACCAGATTAAGACCAGATGTTATGGATGTTTAATTTAACAAGATTAAGTCCAGATGTTATGGATGTTTAA
The DNA here is from genome assembly GCF_004210375.1 of Tachypleus tridentatus. NCBI lineage: Eukaryota > Metazoa > Arthropoda > Merostomata > Xiphosura > Limulidae > Tachypleus > Tachypleus tridentatus. Next base: position 8,632,374 of record NC_134830.1, on the reverse strand, counting down.
TTTAACCAGATTAAGGCCAGATGTTATGGATGTTTAATTTAACCAGATTAAGACCAGATGTTATGGATGTTTAATTTAACCAGATTAAGACCAGATGTTATGGATGTTTAATTTAACCAGATTAAGACCAGATGTTATGGATGTTTAATTTAACCAGATTAAGACCAGATGTTATGGATGTTTAATTTAACCAGATTAAGGCCAGATGTTATGGATGTTTAATTTAACCAGATTAAGTCCAGATGTTATGGATGTTTAATTTAACAAGATTGAGTCAAGATGTTACGGATGTTTATATTAACCAGATTAAGTCCAAATGTTATGGATGTTTAATTTAACCCAGATGTTATGGATGTTTAATTTAACCAGATTAAGTCCAGATGTTATGGATGTTTAATTTAACCAGATTAAGACCAGATGTTATGGATGTTTAATTTAACCAGATTAAGACCAGATGTTATGGATGTTTAATTTAACCAGATTAAGACCAGATGTTATGGATGTTTAATTTAACCAGATTAAGGCCAGATGTTATGGATGTTTAATTTAACCAGATTAAGGCCAGATGTTATGGATGTTTAATTTAACAAGATTAAGGCCATGCATTATTGATGTTTAATTTCATCAGATTCAGACCAGATGTTATGGATGTTTAATTTAACCAGATTAAGACCAGATGTTATGGATGTTTAATTTAACCAGATTAAGGCCAGATGTTATGGATGTTTAATTTAACTAGATTAAGGCCATATGTTATGGATGTTTAATTTAACTAGATTAAGGCCATGTGTTATGGATGTTTAATTTAACTAGATTAAGGCCAGATGTTATGGATGTTTAATTTAACCAGATTTAAGTCCAATTTAACCAGATTCAGTCCAGATGTTATGGATGTTTAATTTCACCGAATTCAGTCCAGATGTTATGGATGTTTAATTTAACTAGATTAAGACCAGATGTTATGGATGTTTAATTTAACCAGATTAAGACCAGATGTTATGGATGTTTAATTTAACCAGATTATCGAGTTTAATTTAACCAGATGTTATGGATGTTTAATTTAACCAGATTAAGACCAGATGTTATGGATGTTTAATTTAACAAGATTAAGGCCAAATGTTATGGATGTTAATTTAACAAAAATTAAGACCAGATGTTATGGATGTTTAATTTAACTAGATTAAGACCAGATGTTATGGATGTTTAATTTAACCAGATTAAGACCAGATGTTATGGATGTTTAATTTAACCAGATTCAGACCAGATGTTATGGATGTTTAATTTAACCAGATTCAGACCAGATGTTATGGATGTTTAATTTAACTAGATTAAGGCCAGATGTTATGGATGTTTAATTTAACCAGATTAAGACCAGATGTTATGGATGTTTAATTTAACTAGATTAAGGCCAGATGTTATGATGTTTAATTTAACTAGATTAAGACCAGATGTTATGGATGTTTAATTTAACCAGATTAAGACCAGATGTTATGGATGTTTAATTTAACCAGATTAAGACCAGATGTTATGGATGTTTAATTTAACCAGATTAAGACCAGATGTTATGGATGTTTAATTTAACAAGATTAAGGCCAGATGTTATGGATGTTTAATTTAACCAGATTAAGACCAGATGTTATGGATGTTTAATTTAACCAGATTAAGACCAGATGTTATGGATGTTTAATTTAACCAGATTAAGACCAGATGTTATGGATGTTTAATTTAACCAGATTAAGACCAGATGTTATGGATGTTTAATTTAACCAGATTAAGACCAGATGTTATGGATGTTTAATTTAACCAGATTAAGCCAGATGTTATGGATGTTTAATTTAACCAGATTAAGGATGTTATGGATGTTTAATTTAACTAGATTAAGGCCATGTGTTATGGATGTTTAATTTAACTAGATTAAGGCCAGATGTTATGGATGTTTAATTTAACTAGATTAAGGCCAAGTGTTATGGATGTTTAATTTAACCAGATTAAGGCCAGATGTTATGGATGTTTAATTTAACTAGATTAAGACCAGATGTTATGGATGTTTAATTTAACCAGATTGAGTGCAGATGTTATGGATGTTTAATTTAACCAGATTAAGACCAGATGTTATGGATGTTTAATTTAACTAGATTAAGACCAGATGTTATGGATGTTTAATTTAACCAGATTAAGGCCAGATGTTATGGATGTTTAATTTAACTAGATTAAGATCAGATGTTATGGATGTTTAATTTAACCAGATTAAGACCAGATGTTATGGATGTTTAATTTAACCAGATTAAGACCAGATGTTATGGATGTTTAATTTAACCAGATTAAGACCAGATGTTATGGATGTTTAATTTAACCAGATTCAGACCAGATGTTGTGATGTTTAATTTAACCAGATTAAGGCCAGATGTTATGAATGTTTAATTTAACTTTATTAAGACCAGGTGTTATGGATTTTTAATTTAACCACATTAAGGCCACATGTTATGTATGTTTAATTTATAATATTAAGATCTGATGTTTTGGATGTTTAATTTAATTAGATTAAGACCAGATGTTATGGATGTTTAATTTAACCAGATTAAGACCAGATGTTATGGATGTTTAATTTAACCAGATTAAGACCAGATGTTATGGATGTTTAATTTAACCAGATTAAGGCCATATGTTATGGATGTTTAATTTAACCAGATTAAGGCCAGATGTTATGGATGTTTAATTTAACCAGATTAAGGCCAGATGTTATGGATGTTTAATTTAACCAGATTAAGACCAGATGTTATGGATGTTTAATTTAACCAGATTAAGGCCAGATGTTATGGATGTTTAATTTAACCAGATTAAGGCCAGATGTTATGGATGTTTAATTTAACCAGATTAAGACCAAGATGTTATGGATGTTTAATTTAACCAGATTAAGACCAGATGTTATGGATGTTTAATTTTAATTAAACCAGATGTTATGGATGTTTAATTTAACCAGATTGAGTGAAGATGTTATGGATGTTTAAATTAACCAGATTACGGCCAGATGTTGTGAATGTTTAATTTAACTAGATTAAGACCAGGTGTTATGGATGTTTAATTTAACCAGATTCAGACCAGATGTTATGGATGTTTAATTTAACCAGATTACGACCATATGTTATGGATGTTTAATTTAAGTAGATTAAGATTAGATGTTATGGACGTTTAATTTAACCAGATTAAGTGTTATGGATGATAATTTAACAAGATTATGGATGTTTAATTTAACCAGATTAAGACCAGATGTTATGGATGTTTAATTTAACCAGATTAAGACCAGATGTTATGGATGTTTAATTTAACCAGATTAAGACCAGATGTTATGGATGTTTAATTTAACCAGATTAAGACCAGATGTTATGGATGTTTAATTTAACCAGATTAAGGCCAGATGTTATGGATGTTTAATTTAACCAGATTAAGACCAGATGTTATGGATGTTTAATTTAACCAGATTAAGGCCAGATGTTATGGATGTTTAATTTAACCAGATTAAGTCCAGATGTTATGGATGTTTAATTTAAGTAGATTAAGTCCAGATGTTATGGATGTTTAATTTAAACTAGATTAAGACCAGATGTTATGGATGTTTAATTTAACCAGATTAAGGCCAGATGTTATGGATGTTTAATTTAACCAGATTAAGACCAGATGTTATGGATGTTTAATTTAACCAGATTAAGACCAGATGTTATGGATGTTTAATTTAACCAGATTAAGACCAGATGTTATGGATGTTTAATTTAACCAGATTAAGTCCAGATGTTATGGATGTTTAATTTAACCAGATTAAGACCAGATGTTATGGATGTTTAATTTAACCAGATTAAGACCAGATGTTATGGATGTTTAATTTAACCAGATTAAGACCAGATGTTATGGATGTTTTTAATTGAAGATGTTATGGATGTTTAATTAACCAGACCAGACCAGATGTTATGGATGTTTAATTTAACCAGATTAAGACCAGATGTTATGGATGTTTAATTTAGATGTTATGGAGATTAAGTAGCCAGATGTTATGGATGTTTAATTTAACCAGATTAAGGCCAGATGTTATGGATGTTTAATTTAACCAGATTAAGACCAGATGTTATGGATGTTTAATTTAACAAGATTAAGACCAGATGTTATGGATGTTTAATTTAACCAGATTAAGGCCAGATGTTATGGATGTTTAATTTAACCAGATTAAGGCCAGATGTTATGGATGTTTAATTTAACCAGATTAAGACCAGATGTTATGGATGTTTAATTTAACCAGATTAAGACCAGATGTTATGGATGTTTAATTTAACCAGATTAAGACCAGATGTTATGGATGTTTAATTTAACCAGATTCAGACCAGATGTTATGGATGTTTAATTTAACCAGATTAAGACCAGATGTTATGGATGTTTAATTTAACCAGATTCAGTCCAGATGTTATGGATGTTTAATTTAACTAGATTAAGACCAGATGTTATGGATGTTTAATTTAACCAGATTAAGACCAGATGTTATGGATGTTTAATTTAACCAGATTAAGACCAGATGTTATGGATGTTTAATTTAACCAGATTAAGACCAGATGTTATGGATGTTTAATTTAACCAGATTAAGGCCAGATGTTATGGATGTTTAATTTCACCAGATTAATTTAAGATGTTATGGATGTTTAATTTAACTAGATTAAGACCAGATGTTATGGATGTTTAATTTAACCAGATTAATACCAGATGTTATGGATGTTTAATTTAACCAGATTAAGTCAAGATGTTATGGATGTTTAAATTAACCAGATTAAGGCCAGATGTTATGGATGTTTAATTTAACCAGATTAAGACCAGATGTTATGGATGTTTAATTTAACCAGATTCAGACCAGATGTTATGGATGTTTAATTTAACCAGATTAAGACCAGATGTTATGGATGTTTAATTTAACCAGATTAAGACCAGATGTTATGGATGTTTAATTTAACCAGATTCAGTCCAGATGTTATGGATGTTTAATTTAACCAGATTAAGACCAGATGTTATGGATGTTTAATTTAACTAGATTAAGACCAGATGTTATGGATGTTTAATTTAACCAGATTAAGACCAGATGTTATGGATGTTTAATTTAACCAGATTAAGGCCAGATGTTATGGATGTTTAATTTAACCAGATTAAGACCAGATGTTATGGATGTTTAATTTAACCAGATTAAGGCCAGATGTTATGGATGTTTAATTTAACCAGATTAAGGCCAGATGTTATGGATGTTTAATTTAACCAGATTAAGTCCAGATGTTATGGATGTTTAATTTAACCAGATTAAGACCAGATGTTATGGATGTTTAATTTAACCAGATTAAGTCCAGATGTTATGGATGTTTAATTTAACCAGATTAAGACCAGATGTTATGGATGTTTAATTTAACCAGATTAAGACCAGATGTTATGGATGTTTAATTTAACCAGATTAACCAGATGTTATGGATGTTTAATTTAACCAGATTAAGACCAGATGTTATGGATGTTTAATTTTAATTAAAAACCAAATGTTATGGATGTTTAATTTAACCAGATTCAGACCAGATGTTATGGATGTTTAATTTAACCAGATTAAGACCAGATGTTATGGATGTTTAATTTAACCACATTAAGACCAGATGTTATGGATGTTTAATTTAACCAGATTAAGATCAGATGTTATAGATGTTTAATTTAACTAGATTAAGACCAGATGTTATGGATGTTTAATTTAACTAGATTAAGACCAGATGTTATGGATGTTTAATTTAACTAGATTAAGACCATATGTTATGGATGTTTAATTTAACTAGATTAAGATTAAGACCAGATGTTATGGATGTTTAATTTAACCAGATTCAGACCAGATGTTATGGATGTTTAATTTAACCAGATTAAGACCAGATGTTATGGATGTTTAATTTAACCAGATTAAGACCAGATGTTATGGATGTTTAATTTAACCAGATTAAGACCAGATGTTATGGATGTTTAATTTAACTAGATTAAGACCAGATGTTATGGATGTTTAATTTAACTAGATTAAGACCAGATGTTATGGATGTTTAATTTAACTAGATTAAGACCAGATGTTATGGATGTTTAATTTAACTAGATTAAGACCAGATGTTATGGATGTTTAATTTAACCAGATTAAGGCCAGATGTTATGGATGTTTAATTTAACCAGATTAAGGCCAGATGTTATGGATGTTTAATTTAACTAGATTAAGGCCATGTGTTATGGATGTTTAATTTAACTAGATTAAGGCCAGATGTTATGGATGTTTAATTTAACTAGATTAAGGCCAGATGTTATGGATGTTTAATTTAACCAGATTAAGGCCAGATGTTATGGATGTTTAATTTAACTTATGAATGTTTAATTTAAGATTAAGACCAGATGTTATGGATGTTTAATTTAACCAGATTAAGGACCAGATGTTATGGATGTTTAATTTAACCAGATTAAGACCAGATGTTATGGATGTTTAATTTAACTAGATTAAGACCAGATGTTATGGATGTTTAATTTAACCAGATTAAGACCAGATGTTATGGATGTTTAATTTAACCAGATTAAGACCAGATGTTATGGATGTTTAATTTAACCAGATTAAGACCAGATGTTATGGATGTTTAATTTAACCAGATTAAGACCAGATGTTATGGATGTTTAATTTAACCAGATTAAGACCAGATGTTATGGATGTTTAATTTAACCAGATTAAGACCAGATGTTATGGATGTTTAATTTAACCAGATTAAGACCAGATGTTATGGATGTTTAATTTAACCAGATTAAGACCAGATGTTATGGATGTTTAATTTAACCAGATTAAGACCAGATGTTATGGATGTTTAATTTAACTAGATTAAGACCAGATGTTATGGATGTTTAATTTAACCAGATTCAGTTCAGGTGTTATGGATGTTTAATTTAACCAGATTAAGACCAGATGATATGGATGTTTAATTTAACCAGATTAAGGCCAGATGTTATGGATGTTTAATTTCACCAGATTAAGTCCAGATGTTATGGATGTTTAATTTAACCAGATTAAGACCAGATGTTATGGATGTTTAATTTAACCAGATTAAGGCCAGATGTTATGGATGTTTAATTTAACCAGATTAAGGCCAGATGTTATGGATGTTTAATTTAACTAGATTAAGACCAGATGTTATGGATGTTTAATTTAACCAGATTAAGGCCAGATGTTATGGATGTTTAATTTCACCAGATTAAGTCCAGATGTTATGGATGTTTAATTTAACTAGATTAAGACCAGATATTATGGATGTTTAATTTAACCAGATTAAAGCCAGATGTTATGGATGTTTAATTTAACCAGATTAAGACCAGATGTTATGGATGTTTAATTTAACCAGATTAAGACCAGATGTTATGGATGTTTAATTTAACTAGATTAAGACCAGATGTTATGGATGTTTAATTTAACCAGATTAAGGCCAGATGTTATGGATGTTTAATTTAACCAGATTAAGGCCAGATGTTATGGATGTTTAATTTAACTAGATTAAGGCCAGATGTTATGGATGTTTAATTTAACTAGATTAAGGCCATGTGTTATGGATGTTTAATTTAACCAGATTAAGACCAGATGTTATGGATGTTTAATTTAACTAGATTAAGACCAGATGTTATGGATGTTTAATTTAACTAGATTAAGGCCAGATGTTATGGATGTTTAATTTAACTAGATTAAGACCAGATGTTATGGATGTTTAATTTAACCAGATTAAGACCAGATGTTATGGATGTTTAATTTAACCAGATTAAGTCCAGATGTTATGGATGTTTAATTTAACTAGATTAAGACCAGATGTTATGGATGTTTAATTTAACCAGATTAAGACCAGATGTTATGGATGTTTAATTTAACCAGATTAAGTCCAGATGTTATGGATGTTTAATTTAACCAGATTAAGGCCAGATGTTATGGATGTTTAATTTAACTAGATTAAAGCCATGCGTTATGGATGTTTAATTTAGCCAGATTCAGTACAGATGTTATGGATGTTTAATTTAACCAGATTAAGACCAGATGTTATGGATGTTTAATTTAACTAGATTAAGACCAGATGTTATGGATGTTTAATTTAACCAGATTAAGGCCATATGTTATGGATGTTTAATTTAACAGATTAAGACCAGATGTGATGGATGTTTAATTTAGCTAGTTTAAGACTAGATATTATGGATGTTTAATTTAACTAGATTAAGGCCATATGTTTAACTACAGTAAGGATGGTTCATTTATCATGTTTTTGTTCCTGATGAAATGTACTCACTTATCTTGGAAGTCATAGATACCAGTATTAACACAGTCTCGATTAGGTAATTGTTTTCATTGTTTGTTTAAGCAAAAAGCTGCACAATGGGCTATTTGTTCTTTGTTGAAACCTTGTTCCTGGTGTTATAAGGTTGTTGACACATCATTGTGCCAAAGTAAAACAACCAATGTCAATATTTTATCAGGAGTCACGTGTATTTATGTTAATTGTAAACTGGAGGATTTTATTTTTTTAAACAAATTTGCCATTAAGCGCGAAACTACGTAATGAGCTGTTTAAGCTCTGTTTAACGCACGCAAGTATTGAAAGTCGAATTTTAGCGTTATAATCCATCAGGCCCTTTGATACACCACCAGGAATATCAGAAATATAATTTTTCGGTTACTTAAATTACAATTTAAGGATAACTAAAATAAGTCAAAATTAGTTTGAACTGTAGAGCTCAAACTAACAGAATACGACAGAGTGTTTATCGTTTTTCTTACATTTAGAAATGCATTTTAAATGGTGTGATGCAATGTATTGACCTGGTGGTAAAGACGCTAGATCATCAACTTAGATGTGTTGACCTGGTGGTTAAGATGCTAGACCAGCAACTTAGATATGTTGACCTGGTGGTTAAGATGCTAGACTAGCAACTTAGATGTGTTGCTCTGGTGGTTAAGACGCTAGACCAGCAACTTAGATGTGTTGCTCTGGTGGTTAAGATGCTAGACTAGCAACTTAGATGTGTTGACCTGTTAGTTAAGACGCTAGACCAGCAACTTAGATGTGTTGACCTGGTGGTTAAGACGCTAGACTAGCAACTTAGATGTGTTGACCTGGTGTTTAAGACACTATACTAGCAACTTAGATGTGTTGACCTAGTGGTTAAGACGCTAGACTTGCAACTTAGATGTATTGACCTGGTGGTTAAGACGCTAGACTAGAACTTAGATGTGTTGACCCTATAGTTAAGTCGCTGGAGTAGCAACTTAGATGTGTTGACCTGGTGGTTAAGATGCTAGACTAGCAACTTAGATGTGTTGCTCTGGTGGTTAAGACGCTAGAACAGCAACTTAGATGTGTTTGTTGACCTGGTGGTTAAGGCGATAGACTAGCAACTTAGATGTGTTGCTCTGGTGGTTAAGACGCTAGACTAGAACTTAGATGTGTTGACCTGGTAGTTAAGTCGCTGGAGTAGCAACTTAGATGTGTTGACCTGGTGGTTAAGACGCTAGACCAGCAACTTAGATGTATTGACCTAGTGTTTAAGACGCTAGACTTGCAACTTAGATGTGTTGACCTGGTGGTTAAGACGTTAGACTAGCAACTTAGATGTGTTGACCTTATGGTTAAGTCGCTGGACTAGCAACTTAGATGTGTTGACCTTATGGTTAAGTCGCTAGACTAGCAACCTAGATGTGTTGACCTTATGGTTAAGTCGCTAGACTAGCAACCTAGATGTGTTGACCTGGTGGTTAAGTCGCTAAACTAGCAACTTAGATGTGTTTACCTGGTAGTTAAGGCGCTAGACCTGAGGGTCGCAGGGTCGAATCTCCATCACATAAAACGTACTTGCCCTCTCAGCAGTGGGGGCATTACAATGCAATTGTCAATCCCACTATTTGTTGATAAAAGAGTAGCCCACGAATTGACGGTGGGTGGCGATAACTAGCTATCTTCCCTCTTTTATTACACTTCTAAATTGGGAATGGCTAGCGTAGATAACCTTCGTGCAGCTTTGTGCGAAATTAAAAAAAAATAAACAAATAGTCGTAATGAAAAAGACTCTAGAACAAATTAAGTTCTAGTACAGAGTTTAGTTTGTCGGTTAATTTGTTACAACGCTAAAATCAGGGATTCGATTCCCGTCGGTGGCTTTACTATAAGAAAACACACACAGAACAAATTAAACAGTCTTTTAAATTGCCGATAACTTATTAATATAGCACGATTAAGATGGTTGTTACCACTTATTGCTAAATATATATTTAAAGTTATTTTTTATAAAACTAAACTAGGACATCGCTAATTAGAAAACGAACATCAGCGCTAAGTTTACAGACATACAACCCTAAAATCGGAAGTTCGATTCCAGCAGTGAACAGAAGGTAGCAAATCCGTTGTGTAACTTTGGTATCAACGAAATACTAATACGATGATTGTGTTGGTTGTGCCACAACTGGCCTCATGAGCTCTGAACTGAGCGAAACACCCAGTCGGCAATGGATAAAAGAAACAAATTATATTTAGAATACTATTATTATATACTATTCTAATTCTTAAAAATCTCTAAGGGTCTAGATATAAAATATTGCGTTATAAATATAATAGGCCTAATAATTATAGTGTTATATTTTAATTCTTGAAAGTCCCTCAGGGTCTAGATGCAAAATATTGCTTTAAAAATATAATAGGCCTAATAATTATTGTGTTGCATACTATTTTAATTATTGAAAGTCCCTAAGGGTCTAGATGCAAAATATTGCGTTAAAAATATAATAGGCCTAATAATTATGGTGTTACATACTATTTTAATTATTGAAAGTCCCTAAGGGTCTAGATGTAAAATATTGTGTTAAAAATATACTAGGCCTAATACTAATTTATAATGACAACTATATTCATTACTAAAGCTCATATTCTATTTTTTTCTGTTAATTGTATTTTTATATACAGAAATCCATGGAGAATAAAATTGTATCTCCCGAATGTTCTTAGATTTAGTATTTTGAAAACTAAGTAGAAAGGTCACTAGAATATTATAAGTTGTTATTTTGTTTTTCAATTGTTTCTTTGTTTCTGACATGAGATAAAAAATCTGTCAGCGACATAACCCGTATTTTTTAATGTTGGCAACACAGTTTTCACTATGATCTTTTCCTTTGGGTCAGCAGTAAGTTCCAGACTTACATAACTGAAACACGGGATTCGATTCTTGCGTTGGACAGAGCGCGGATAATATTTTGTGTATCTTTGCGCTAAACACAGGTCTCTATCCTTGTTTATTTGTTTGTTTTTGAATTTCGCGCTAAGCTGCTCAAGGGCTATCTGCGCTAGCCGTCCCTAATTTAGCACTGAGGCAAGGCAGCTAGTCATCACCACCCACCGCCAACTCTTGGGCTACTCTCTTACCAACGAATAGTGGGATTGTTTGTCATATTATAACGTCCCCACGGCTGAATGGGCGAACACGTTTGGTGCAACGGAGATTCGAACCCGCGTCCCTCAGATTACGAGTCGAACGCCTTCACCCACCTGGCCATGCTGGGCCTTCTCTATCCTAGTCACAACATGTTGTGAAACAGATACGTTAGGTGAAAATTAGTGGTTAAAGAAATTAAAGCAATAAGAATAATTACGTCTTACGCCTTACCGGTCTATCTTATGAAACAGTTTCTCTGGTGACTTGAGTTCATTACGTCTCAAGCCTTACTGGTCTATCTTATGAAACAGTTTATCTGGTGACTTGAGTTCATTACGTCTTAAACCTTACCGGTCTATCTTATGAAACAGTTTCTCTGGTGACTTGAGTTCATTACGTCGTTAGCCTTACCGGTCTATCTTATGAAACAGTTTCTCTGGTGACTTGAGTTCATTACGTCTCAAGCCTTACCGGTCTATCTTATGAAACAGTTTTTCTGGTGACTATAGTTAATTACGTATTAAGCCTTACTGGTCTATCTTATGAAACAGTTTATCTGGTGACTTGAGTTCATTACGTCTCAAGCCTTACCGGTCTATCTTATGAAACAGTTTTTCTGGTGACTTGAGTTCATTATGTCTTAAGCCTTACCAGTCTATCTTATGAAAAGTTCCTCTGATGACTTGAGTTCATTACGTCTTAAGCCTTACTGATCTATCTTATGAAACAGTTTATCTGGTGACTTGAGTTCATTACCTCTTAAGCCTTACTGATCTATTTTATGAAACAGTTTTTCTGGTGACTAGAGTTCATTACGTCTTAAGCCTTACTGATTTATCTTATGAAAAATTCCTCTGATGACTTGAGTTCATTACGTCTTAAGCCTTACTGATCTATCTTAGGAAAAGTTCCTCTGATGCCTTGAGTTCATTACGTCTTAAGCCTTACCGGTCTGTCTTATGAAACAGTTCCTCTGGTGACTTGAGTTCATTACGTCTTAAGCCTTACTGATCTATATTATGAAAAGTTCCTCTGATGACTTGAGTTCATTACGTCTTAAGCCTTACTGATCTATTTTATGAAAAGTTCCTCTGGTGGCTTGACTTCATTACGTCTTAAGCCTTACTGATCTATCTTATCAAAGGTTCCTCTGATGACTTGAGTTCATTACGTCTTAAGCATTACTGATCTATCTAATGAAAAGTTCCTCTGGTGACTTAAGTTCATTACGTCTTAAGCCTTACTGATCTATCTTATGAAAAGTTCCTCTGGTGACTTGAGTTCATTACGTCTTAAGCCTTACTGATCTATCTTATGAAAAGTTCCAAGTTCCTCTGATGACTTGAGTTCATTACGTCTTAAGCCTTACTGGTGTATTTTATGAAACAGTTTCTCTGGTGACTAGAGGAACTCAGTATTAACCAACAATAGAAGGTTATAGGGAAGAGTTCCATGGTATATAATTTTACTGTTTTTTGGTGTGTGTTTTTCGACTTCATCGGAGCAACTTTTGTCGGGTATTATTTAGTGATTAATTCCCAAATTTAAACATATTTCAAGCTAGATACTACATTCAATGTACGGGACTGCTTTACACTTAGATTTTTTTTTCAGTAAGCTGGGGTTTTGGCATGGTTCGAATCTCAATCTGAGATTCGCGGGACCGAAAGCCGTCACCAAACCCTCTCGCTCTCTCGGTCAATCCCGCAACTCGTTTGCTAAAATAGTAGTCCAAGGGCTAGAGATGGGTATTATCCACTATTTGCCGTCTCTCTAGTCTATAATTTTAAAATTAGGGAGGGCTAGCGCAGATAGCTTTGGAGTTGTTCTGTGAGAAATTAAAAACAGGCATACAGCTAATAACTTTATTACAGAGTTCAGGCTATAAAAGACAGTCAATTCATATTAACTGAGAGGACATGACATTAACATTCCACTCACGTCAGAAAACTTCATACAGGTTTCTATTTTTTAACTTCAGATACCTCTTATAACATTGGGTCATGTAATTAACGTAGTAAATCGTCTCCTCCAGGGTGCTTGAAAAAACACACACACAGAGCTCCTACAGCGGTGATCTTACCACGAACAACGTTTTAGAGTGAAACTCTCTTTTCAGTCATGACTAAAGGTTTCTTTTAAAATCCATGTTAATTCAACATGGATTAGCAGTCGCTAAACTAATAGGAAAATTTCTTCACGTAATTAAAACTAATTACTCTAAGTATCATAAACTAAAGATTTCTATGATATAGAGCATGTATATATATATATATGTTTATTTTTGTTTTATTTAATAGGGGTCTCTGCCCATATTCTAAATCAATGAGATATGCTCAGCCTTCAACTCGACTAATCTTACCGTTAGTAATTGCCTCGTGGGTTTGAAGGCTTAGGAAAATATTTGACTGGTTTATAACTTTGTGTGGATAATTGGTTCAGCAGATCTCCATGGGGGCTTCTAGCACACATATTTTCTTTATCTGCTAATGGGGCTTGTTTGATCTTGGTAGCACCTAGCGTTGTAGTGTAACCCTAAAAAAAATTAGACGTGCTGTTGAACGTGTTCTAATGTTATAGTATAAACATAAACAAAAGTAGGCGTGCTGCTACATGTGTTTTAGTGTTACGGTATAAACTTATATATACATTCCCTCGAATCTCTTGTTTAGCTGTCATTGTAGTTATAACAGGTTTTACCCAATATTACCCGAGCACATCCGGGAATATTTCAGCTTCCATTTCCTATTTCGAGAAAAAAAAAAAGTTAAAATCAGAATACTGAACGTTAACTACGTTCTAGCTTTAACATCCTAGGTAGAATTTTTGTTAAGAGGAAACTGTCACACATTGGTGATTCCATGTTCAGAGTTCTAAACGGACATCAGCTGGATACTCTATGAATCAGTAGATAACATAAACTTGTCCTTTCAACCGCGTGGGCGTTATGATGAACGATCACAATTTAATACAGAGATAAAACGTGCTAATTAACACTATCATAGGTAAATATATTACTGTACTCGAATAAAAATTGGTTACCTAAGTGAGGGTCATTGCAAGTTGGAAGGAGTGTCGAGAGTTCCATCAAACGAAGAATTGACCAAGGATGAGGAAGTCATCAGAGTAAAAATAAATCCAGGAATTTCTACTGTGGAAGAATAAAGTCCATGTAGGTTTTGCAGTCCAAATCGAGTGCAACATTAATATTCTTTTTATTTTCTCACGAATGAAAGACTCAAAACAACGTTTAACAACGTAACATGTCACAGAGTATCTTGAACGATAATTTGTGAATGTCTTTATCTTGTGTTGATATTTGTAAAACAGTCTTTCAGAATTTTTAAACTGTTATTTCCTAATTAATTGCATATTTTCTAACAAACTGTTTGTTTGTTTTTGAATTTCGCGAAAAGCTACATAAGAGCTATCAGTGCTAACAGTCAATAATTTACCAGTGTTAGGCTAGAGCGAAGTCAGCTAGTCATCACCACCAACCGCCAACTCTTGGGCTGCTCATTCACAAACAATAAGTGGAATCGACCGACACATTATAACGTACTTACAGCTGAAAGTGAGAGCATGTCTCGTGTGACGGGAATACGAACCTGTGACCTTCGGATTACGAGACGAGTGCCTTAACCACCTGGTTATGCCGAGCCTCTAACATACTGTATATTTTAAAATGTTATTTCCTGACAAACTGTACATTTTAAACTGTTACGTCCTAACAGACTGTAAATTTCAAACTGTTATATCCTAGCAAATTGAATATTTTAAAATGTTATTTCCTAACAAACTGTACATCTTAAACTGTTATTTCCAAACAAACTGTACATTTTAAACTGTTATTTCCAAACAAACTGTATATTTTAGATTGTTATTTCCAAAAAAACTGTACATTTTAAATTCTAATTTCCTAACAAACTGTACATTTTAAACTGTTATTTCGTAACAAACTGTATATTTTAAACATTTATTTCCTAACAAACTGTATATTTTAAACTCTTATTTTTAACAAACTGTATATATTGAACTGTTATTTCGTAACAAACTTTATATTTTAAACTGTTATTAACAAACTATATATTTTAAACTGTTATTTCGTAACAAACTGTACATTTTAAACTGTTATTTCGTAACAAACTGTACATTTTAAACTGTTATTTCGTAACAAACTGTACATTTTAAACTGTTATTTCGTAACAAACTGTACATTATAAACTGTTACGAGCTTACAAACTGTTAA
This sequence comes from Tachypleus tridentatus, assembly GCF_004210375.1. Lineage (NCBI taxonomy): Eukaryota > Metazoa > Arthropoda > Merostomata > Xiphosura > Limulidae > Tachypleus > Tachypleus tridentatus. Next base: position 8,616,656 of record NC_134830.1, on the reverse strand, counting down.
TTCCAAACAAACTGTATATATTGAACTATTATTTCGTAGCAAACTGTACATTTTAAACTCTTACTTTCTTACAAACTGTACATTTGAAACTATTTGTTCCTAACAAACTGTACATTTTAAACTGTTATATCCTAACAAACTGTATACTTTACACAATTATTTTAACAAACTGTACATTTTAAACTGTTATTTCCTAACAAACTGTATATTTTGAACTGTTTTTAATGTTCCGTAGCGGCACATCGGCATTTTTGCGGAGTTACAACGCTAAAAACAGGGTTTCGATATCTGTAGTGTGCAGAGCACAGATTGCCTATTGTGTATCTTTGTGCTTAATTGAAAAGAATAACCATCTTGTATATATTAATTTTTCTCACGCTAACGCGAACATAGTTGCACGTGCTGCAACAGGGCCAAGAGGTAACTTGAAAGTGTATGAAATTAGCATTTGACCATTTCTTTTGTAACGACGCTGCGAAAGCCCTGGGTTAGATTAAATTATCAAATTTTAAGCGTCTATTTATCCACAAGACTGAATGTAGGTAGTTTGAAGTTCTATCGCACTTATGGTTTTGCGGATCCTTGAAAGGGTGTGAAGAAATTTGATGTTAATTATACCTCGTAATTAGTTCATCTTAAGTTAATTACACAATACGAGCTAATTATTCGAAGGAAGCTAGAATATGATGCATTTACCTTTAAAATATGATATATTAAAGAAATTAGGCCTGGCACATTCAGGTGGGTTAAGGCGCTGGACTCGTAACCTGAGGGTTGTAGGTCCGAATCCCCGTCACAATAAACATGCTCGCCCTTTCAGCCGTGGGTACGTTAAAATGTCCGATCAATCCCACTATTCATTGGTAAAAGAGCAGCCCAAGAGTTGGCGGTGGGTGGTGATGACTAGCTACCTTTCCTCTAATCTTACACTGCTAAATTAGGGACGGCTAGCAGAGATATCCCTCCTGTAGCTTTGTGCGAAATTCAAAAACAAACAATAAAAAAATTAAACATATGTTATTAATTATTTACTTGTATAACATGGCAAATACCAATCAATTAGGTACGTAAAAAACAAAAACAATGTAGTTGTTGTACAATATTAGGAAGCATGCCAAAACATTATCCATAAATTGTTTTATCCTTGCTTTTGAGAAAGCAGAATCTCTAATTAGGTCTTTCATAACCTGTTTGCCTAAGGAATGTCCTTTCTTTTGTGAACATTTAAGCCTTCAACTAGCATCAAAACAGGCATGTATTTTTTCACTCTGGTCATTTTAGAAAAAGCTCTCTTTCCTCACTGTATTTACATCTGTATATATCTTTAATGCCATGTCAACGTTAACAAAATGAGATTCGAGTTTTTTTTTCTGATTGTTTTGATGTACTGTTGGGCGGATGGTCTTTCACTATGAAAATATTTCGCAAACTGTACAACAATTTCAACGAGAAAAGAGCTGTCCACATCTGGACAGTATAAGTTTCCCAATGTCTACATCTGGACAGTATAAGTTTCCCAATGTCTATATTTGGACAGTATAAGTTTCCCAATGTCCACATCTGGACAGTATAAGTTTCCCAATGTCCACATCTGGACAGTATAAGTTTTCCAATGTCCACATCTGGACAGTATAAGTTTCCCAATGTCTACATCTGGACACTATAAGTTTTCAAATGTCTACATCTGGACAGTATAAGTTTCCCAATGTCTATATTTGGACAGTATAAGTTTCCCAATGTCCACATCTGGACAGTATAAGTTTCCCAATGTCCACATCTGGACAGTATAAGTTTTCCAATGTCCACACCTGGACAGTATAAGTTTCCCAATGTCTACATCTGGACACTATAAGTTTCCCAATGTCCACATCTGAACAGTATAAGTTTTCCAATGTCCACATCTGGACAGTATAAGTTTCCCAATGTCCACATTTGGACAGTATAAGTTTCCCAACCTTTTAGTTGCAGCAAAAGTTTCAGTCTCATCTATATTTTTGAAATTAAACACAACATCGACCTTAATGGTGGTTCAAAGACACCAGTAACTACAAGTGGACTTTTAAATGTAATGGACAATGTTTGTATCAACCGTTTTTTCAAATCTTTCAACTCATATCAACTTGTTTTCTACTGCTTGTAGTAGACTACAACACGACATCCAACCTGACTTGGAAGCAACGCTCCCTGATGGTTAAAAAGACACTCCAAATAAACCACGAAAGCAGGAGCATTTAGAAAGTGGTAACAGTTAATAACATTAACAACTGATGGACCTAGCATGGCCAGGTGGTTAGGGCGTTCGACTCGTAATCTGAGGATCAAATTCGAACTATTATCACATCAAACATGCTCGCCCTTTCAGCCATGGTGCCAGTTATAAAGTGACGGTCAATCCCACTATTCGTTGGTGAAAGAGTAGTTCAAGAGTTGGCGGTGGGTGGTGATGACTAGCTGCCTTCCCTCTAGTCTTACACTGTTAAGTTAAGGACAGCTAGCTCAGACAGCCCTCGTGTAGCTTTGCGCGAAATTCAAAACAAGCAAAATTCTGATAAAATAACTGTATTTAAAAAACATAATACTTTTTTTTTCGTTATAACCAATGCAGGGGGCACATTTACCACAGTAAGTAATAAAAGGTTTATTACATTAACTTTCTATACGAGTTGCTTAGCAACTCTGAACCTCTAGACACGCAGACGTGATGGATGATTTAAAGTTCGCCGAACAGAGAAATAATTATATTGGTTTCATCTCTGTGTACTCTCCACCTCAGGTAATTATCTTCACTATGTAGTCATATGTAGTTTTAATGAAAGTTTGACTTTAAAGAATTGGGTGTATTCTGTTCCCTTGCTTCTCTCAAAGTCTTTGCTTGTATACAGTTTGGAAACTTTTATTTTATTTTTACAATCGATTCTTTGATTAGGTTCTCGGTTAGGATTCGTGACCCTAGGCAAAGGGGGTTCAATATCTAGGATATCCTTGATTTATGTACCTCAGTAATAATAATAGGGTTTATTTAAAACCACAACTGATAGAGATATTACTGTTGTCAAAGGCAGTTTCGGTATTTGAAGTCAAACACACAGTTAAGAAGGAAAAGGGGAACGTTGTCACGTATCAGTTCATCGATACTAATGATTACCTTAAGCCTAATTTCAGTAAAACGAAAGGTCACAAACCAACTGCACTTTGTAAAGATTAATCAGAGTGACAGCCGATTCATGAAGGCACTGTGCCAGTTAAATCATTGTTATTTACTATGATTATATTATTAATCTATGATTTAAAACCAGATGAATAGTTTTATGCGTCCTTTGCAGTGTCTCCGTGATAATCCGTCAAAACATTTATCCATGTCCAACCAAATCATTACATGTACTCTTTAGTAATTAATTGACTAAACCGGGTCATTAAACAAATAAAGACATCTGGCGGCGTGGCCACAGTTAACCCTAAAATGTCTAGTCATTTGTTGGTCATATTAATAACTTGTAGGACTACAGATTTGGGTCGTTTACGTAAAATGTTTTTGTAAATTTTCTTCTCCAAGAAAATGTTGAAAATTTTTCATTGTATTATTTTGCCCATAGACATTTATTAATACATGAATACCGTTTTCATCTTCACGTGGGTGGGTCATGGACCATCTTCTATGGACGTCTACGTTACCTACGTGATAATGGTAATCTAATAGTCATCTTGTACGCTAGAACATTAGTTTATAGATTAGTATCTTCATATTTAGCTGGGCCTGACATGGCCAGGTGGTTAAGGCACTCCTCTTCTAATGGCAGGGTTGTAAGGTCAAATCCCCGACACAACACACATGTTCCCCTCTTTTTAGTCGTGGGGGCGTTATAAAGTTATGGTCAATCCCACTATTCGTTGGTAAAAGAGTGGTCCATGAATTGACGGTGGGTGGTGATGACTAGCTGCCTTCTACTCTTACACTGCTAAGCTATAAACGGCTAGCGCAGATAGACCTCGTAAAGCTATGCGCAAAATTCAAACCAATAAGTCGTCTGCGTGAGAAGCCAATAATTTAACGCTACAATTCGTTTGGTTATCTGACCACTGACTCTCCAAAGACCAATATTTCGCCACAATGTTGTTGTTTATACACCTAATTTCACATAAACTAAAATAATGTGTGAATCAATCGTTTATAATTTAAAATCTGTTTGTTTTGTATGGTTAATATGCTTTTTATTCTTATGCCGTTGTTGCTATAAATTATAATTTCGGGTTGTTTATTGTCTTGTCACGTTCCCGCGCTACACGTTAGGAAAACCACGAGCTATGGGAGTTTTGTTACTATAAAACACGCGTGGCCTGTCCAACGTAAACCTTGTCCTCAGTGCACGTGGGCTGACGTTTTTATTTATATCCTTCAACTTTAAAACGTTCTCTACTCCAAACTATAAAGCTACTCACACTGAAATGGAAGAGCTATTTCATTTTAAAATGTACTTCATTTTAATTGTTTTAATAACTTTCGTCACTCACGAATGGGAAACTGACGCAGATTTACGGTTTTGGAACATGAGAGCTCACATTACGATGGTTCCACACGTCACTCAATAAATGTTTCAAAATGCTGTTTAAAATTATACGTGAAATACATTTCACATTTTCTTGCTATGAATAAAAATAATGAGTCATTGGTAAGCAATATGGTGTGTGCTATAAAACGTTTACGGAACTGATACTAATATTTAACAGGTATGTTTTTTTAGCGCAAAGCTACACAATGAGGTGTGTTAGCCGTCTTGATCGCAGGGAATCGAACCTAGGATTTTAGCGTAAACTTAACATTTACCCATGAACCTTTAACAGTTCTATCAAAATAATTTTACAGTCCTCTATTGATACCATCACGACTTCACATAATCACCAAAATTGTTAATATAAAGATGAAAAACAGGTTGTAATTGTTTTAACTGTAAATTTAACTGTAACTTCAACTGTAAATTTAACTGTAACTTGTGTTTTATGATAACACAATAAAGATTTCTTAGACTTCGTGTTATTTGATTATAAATACTGTTGTTAAATGTAAAGTGAGATGTTTTCGTAATTAAACAAGTTGGTTTGGTTCATTTTTCGGAAACCAAATCTTCTGCTATTTGAACAAGTTATTGTACAGAAATGTTATTGTTAAGAACCTTAGTAGTAAAACCTGTACAATAATCTGGTGCACCAGACCTTCAATCTGCCACCAATAATATGGTGCACCAAATCTTAAAACTGCCAACAATAAGCTGAAACCCAAACCTTAAATCTGCCAACAGTAACATGGTGCACTAAACCTTAACTCTGCCAACAGTAACATGGTGCAACAAATTTTAAACCTGTCAACAATAATTTGGTGTATCAAACCTCAAATCTGCCAAAGATAATCTTGTGTATCGAGCCTTCAATGTGCCAGTTCTTTACAGATCTCAAAATATTTTGAGCTGTATGTTCATTCTTCTACGGCACGTACTTTGTTCAACAATACGTTTGTTCTCGCTGTGAACGAGGTTATGTGAAATCAATCATGCGTCGCTTAGGATAGCTGAAGCCTAACAATGGTCATTCTTATACAGACATACAAACCATGACTGCAGATGAAACAATAATAACATCTAGTTCTAACAAAGAACAAGAATTGAGGGTCAAAGTAACTACTGAGAAATTCAAACAAAGGTTGAACATTAATTTAATTTAAAATCAGAAATAACTGAGGCTTCTGTCTTTCGTCATTGTTGATGTAAAGTTGAAAGTTCAAGACTAGTTTCAGTAATGAGAGACTGAACTAGTCACAACTAGTACAAGGTATATATACTCTTCAAAACAAGAAACGCAAAAGGGATATTTTTGTTATTTTAAAGAGAAATATATGTAATAACGTTACAAGCTCAGAGTATGTGATGTTACACGTGTTAAGGCACTGATTGTCAGACCAAAATGACAATAAAAGTTGTGCACTTTCAAAACGGAGGAAAACATCGATTTTTCGCCAAAACACATGCGTGTCCAATAAATTTGTTTGAGAGATCTGCATGTTCTGCAAATGCAACATTTGCAAAATCCCTAGAAAAGTGACGGGTTCTCGGTTTCCATAGCTCAGTGTTAAGCCACCGACACGAAATACAGTTACGCCAAGACTGACTGAAGCACAACGCAACAACGCCATTGGTCGCTTGGAAGCAGGCGAATCTCGATCAGATGTTGCCAGAGCTGTGAATGTCCACCCAAGCACCATCACAAGGCTATGGCATCGTCACCAACAACATGGATCAACTCGTGACCGTCCACGATCTGGCAGACCTCGTGTGACTACGCCCGCATAAGATCGCTACATCCGGTTACGTCACCTTCGGGATAGGATCACCACTGCGACGTCTACTGCCTCAACCATACCAGGGCTGCGTAGGATTTCCGATCAGACCGTACAAAACCGTCTACGAGATGCAGGAATCCGACCTCGACGTCCAGTCAGAGGCTTCATCCTCACCCAGCAACATCGTCAAGCACGACTGCAGTGGACTCGGGCACATCGGATATGGCCTCATCGACGATGGAGGCATGTTTGGTTCAGCGATGAATCACGTTTTATGCTTCGTAGGCAGGATGGAAGGACCCGTGTTTACCGTCGCCGAGGTGAACGTTTTGCAGCAAACTGTGTGCAGGAAGTTGACAGATTTGGTGGTGGCAGCGTCATGAAGTGGGCTGCCATCGCCTACAATGCCAGAACAGACCTTTTGCACATTCGAGGGAATCTTACGGCTCAACGATACGTCGACGAGATTCTTAGGCCCTATGTGCAACCCATCATGGTGAACGTCAACGACGTTTTTCAACATGACAACGCCCGTCCTTACATAGCCTGACTCACCACTGTCTTCTTGAGACACCACAACATCAACGTTCTTCCCTATCCCTCCAGATCACCAGATTTAAACCCCATCGAACATCTTTGGGACGAGTTGGACCGACGTCTGCGACGGCGACAACCTCAACCGCAGACTCTACTTCAGCTTGCAGCAGCTTTGCAGGCTGAATGGACAGCCATTCCACAGGATGTGATTCGTCATCTCATCGCTTCCATGGGCAGGAGATGCCAAGCAGTTATTGATGCTCACGGGGGGCATACTCGTTATTGACGTTGAGTGACGTTAAACTTCAACTAGTGAGCGTGGACTTCGCCTTTGCAGACTTTGGATGCTCAGCAGTGAATGTGCAAAGTTTTACACATGTCACACAGAACTACCGGAATAAACTTGTTAACAATTTGTCACAAATTTTGCCTTTTGCGTTTCTTTTTTTGAAGAGTATATATATATATTTTTAGTCAAATATGTGCATGTAAATTTTACAGATTTTTATGCTGCTGTTCTCCATGTAATTGTTTCCTATTGAACGAATATGGAGAAGTCGTAAACATGTTTTCATACAACTTTGGCCCTCTTTCTGTGTATCCATTCTCTGGGTGGCATAGATATTTGTACAAACTGGTATGAGTTGGAGCTTTTCTCACGAATGCAGCGTTGTATTCTAATATATCGTACTCTAGATGTTTTTGTCTGCATTTGAATGGTGAATCGAAGTTTATTTCTACTATGTATCTTGTGAAAATGAATGGACACACCTCTCAATCTAGCAGCCAATGTGATACAAATGAAAATAGTAAGCTGTCCAATGAGTGATAACTCGTATAAACACAACTATTGCGAATAAAGATTTTGTTACACTTGTGTTTGTTCTTCTGTCCATGTTTGATCTGTTCTTTTTGTAAATTTCCGAAAAGCTGTCTTCTTGCAGACACTTTCAACTTATCCATTGGACATGCGTGTACTTCAATACGCCAGTAATACAAAGAAATATATTTAATCTGCCCATTAGTTATAAGTTTCTCGTCACTAAAAATAACCAGTTGTCAGAGCCGTCACTTATTAAATATCTTCTTAAATATCAAACAACCATCACAAAGTTGATAAGAGATGAATTTGAACAAGATAACTAACTAAACGTGTTCCTATCGAAGTAACTCGTGACTGAACACCAACTATCTTACCAGAAATAGATAACTAAACACATATCCGGAGATGTGTGTCTAGTCTCCTCAGATCCCATTAGCCGTGTATCATACACTATACAGGGAGGGAGATGTGTGTCCTCAGATCCCATAAGCCGTGTATCATACACTATACAGGGAGGGAAATGTGTGTCCTCAGATCCCATAAGCCGTGTATCATACACTATACAGGGAGGGAGATGTGTGTCCTCAGATCCCATAAGCTGTGTATCATACACTATACAGGGAGGGAGATGTGTGTCCTCAGATCCCATAAGCCGTGTATCATACACTATACAGGGAGGGAGATGTGTGTCCTCAGATCCCATAAGCCGTGTATCATACACTATACAGGAGGGAGATGTGTGTCCTCAGATCCCATAAGCCGTGTATCATACACTATACAGGGAGGGAGATGTGTGTCCTCAGATCCCATAAGCCGTGTATCATACACTATACAGGGAGGGAGATGTGTGTCCTCAGATCCCATAAGCCGTGTATCATACACTATACAGGGAGGGAGATGTGTGTCCTCAGATCCCATAAGCCGTGTATCATACACTATACAAGGAGGGAGATGTGTGTCCTCAGATCCCATAAGCCGTGTATCATACACTATACAGGGAGGGAGATGTGTGTCCTCAGATCCCATAAGCCGTGTATCATACACTATACAGGGAGGGAGATGTGTGTCCTCAGATCCCATAAGCCGTGTATCATACACTATACAGGGAGGGAGATGTGTGTCCTCAGATCCCATAAGCAGTGTATCATACACTATACAGGAGGGAGATGTGTGTCCTCAGATCCCATAAGCCGTGTATCATACACTATACAGGGAGGGAGATGTGTGTCCTCAGATCCCATAAGCCGTGTATCATACACTATACAGGGAGGGAGATGTGTGTCCTCAGATCCCATAAGCCGTGTATCATACACTATACAGGGAGGGAGATGTGTGTCCTCAGATCCCATAAGCCGTGTATCATACACTATACAGGGAGGGAGATGTGTGTCCTCAGATCCCATAAGCCGTGTATCATACACTATACAGGAGGGAGATGTGTGTCCTCAGATCCCATAAGCCGTGTATCATACACTATACAGGAGGGAGATGTGTGTCCTCAGATCACATAAGCTGTGCATCATACACTATACAGGGAGGGAGATGTGTGTCCTCAGATCCCATAAGCCGTGTATCATACACTATACAGGGAGGGAGATGTGTGTCCTCAGATCCCATAAGCTGTGTATCATACACTATACAGGGAGGGAGATGTGTGTCCTCAGATCCCATAAGCCGTGTATCATACACTATACAGGAGGGAGATGTGTGTCCTCAGATCCCATAAGCCGTGTATCATACACTATACAGGGAGGGAGATGTGTGTCCTCAGATCCCATAAGCCGTGTATCATACACTATACAGGGAGGGAGATGTGTGTCCTCAGATCCCATAAGCCGTGTATCATACACTATACAGGGAGGGAGATGTGTGTCCTCAGATCCCATAAGCCGTGTATCATACACTATACAGGAGGGAGATGTGTGTCCTCAGATCCCATAAGCTGTGTATCATACACTATACAGGGAGGGAGATGTGTGTCCTCAGATCCCATAAGCCGTGTATCATACACTATACAGGGAGGGAGATGTGTGTCCTCAGATCCCATAAGCCGTGTATCATACACTATACAGGGAGGGAGATGTGTGTCCTCAGATCCCATAAGCCGTGCATCATACACTATACAGGGAGGGAGATGTGTGTCCTCAGATCCCATAAGCGGTGCATCATACACTATACAGGGAGGGAGATGTGTGTCCTCAGATCCCATAAGCCGTGTATCATACACTATACAGGGAGGGAGATGTGTGTCCTCAGATCTCATAAGCCGTGTATCATACACTATACAGGGAGGGAGATGTGTGTCCTCAGATCCCATAAGCCGTGTATCATACACTATACAGGGAGGGAAATGTGTGTCCTCAGATCCCATAAGCCGTGTATCATACACTATACAGGGAGGGAGATGTGTGTCCTCAGATCCCATAAGCCGTGTATCATACACTATACAGGGAGGGAGATGTGTGTCCTCAGATCCCATAAGCTGTGTATCATACACTATACAGGGAGGGAGATGTGTGTCCTCAGATCCCATAAGCCGTGTATCATACACTATACAGGGAGCTCATTACACACCGCTGCTTTACTCGCTAAGGATTCAGGCCATAGCCTTTCATTAATACAAAAAGTTGGCGGTGAACCCTAAACTCCACTGTTTTCTTTTTTTTAATTTCGCACAAAGCTACTCGAGGGCTATCTGAGCTAGCTGTCTTTAACTTAACAGTTTAAGACTAGAGGGAAGGCAGCTAGTCATCACCACCCACCGCCAACTCTTGAACTACTCTTTCACCAACGAATAGTGGGATTGATCGTCACTTTATAACTGGCACCATGGTTGAAAGGGCGAACATGTTTGGCGCGACAGGGATGCGAACCCGCGACCCTCAGATTACGAGTCGCACGCCTTAACACGCTTGGCCATGCCAGGCCCCACTGTTTTCTCTTAGGATAAAGGGTCTAGTTCTTGGGAGTACCCTAAACTTGAAGGGTGATTGCGGTTGTATGCTGTTATGGTTGGCTTGTACTTGGTCAGCTAGACCACGAATATACTTTCGTACTGTAATATGTTACTGTACTGTTTGAAAATTATACCGGACCACACATTTTTCAATATAATAATGTATCGAGCTAAACTGGACAATGTCTAGTAGTGGCTTATGGGAAGTAATACTCACATTTTACTTTTTCTCGGCCATATTACGTGATCACTCTCGTCAGAAGCACAAAAGAAGGACCTTACAATCTCGGTTCAGTTAGAGCTGTTTTGCAAAGAAAGTGGCGCTCCATTCCAACAAATATGTGTCAACTTGTGGTGATACATGTTAGTAGTAGAGTTTATGCTCAAGTTGGAGGTGAACCGAACGGAATTAAAATGATGGACAACAAGCAAAAAGTAACTCCTATGAAGATAACTCAGTAATTTTGGTAAAATAGTATATTTAAAACTGTAGGTAGACATTAAACTCGTGAAAAACAACAACAACACATTTTTATATGAAATGATACAAACAGAAGTGATATGTGTATAAAAATAAATTTATTGAATATAATATGTTCAAAGATGTTATTGAAAACTAAATTTATAAAAGATAAGTGAAAATACAAAACATATCTTGTTAACAGCTTTACACAGTATTGGAAAGTGAATTATTCCATTACTATGGGATAAATATTATTCACATATATAAAACTCAGAGGAGAAGGAAATTCTCCGCTTAGTATCACTTTATTTTCTAGGTAGATTTGATAGAAATAATCAAGTTATTCGAACTGCTAAATTTAAATCTGGATTATATGTTAATTATAACTTTAATGTCAACCATTTTCATTCGAAAATTACAATGAAATTCCCGTTATTACTAAACAGACGTAAGATAACCCTAGGTGGCGTTTAGTGCAGAAAACTACATCAAAATTCACGTTTATGACAAAAGTGTTAAATAACTCACTCGTGTTCTCAACTATTGGCGGGAAAAATTAAAATCACTTTAACTTTTTATTGAATAATCCAATAAACGGATCCTCAGAGGACGTTGTTTGCGGATACTGGAAAATGTGTAGAAAGTTGACACTAGTTTCAGTGAGGTGGTCCTAAAGTTGGTCTTTCACTGCAGGAGTGTCTGCCATATACAATAGGAGAAATGTCTGTAATAGGCCTATAGGTGTAGACACTCGTATGGTGACAGTAAACTGAACTATCTACGTGTAGAGTGACTCGCTTTGGTCTCGGTAATAGACGCAACAGTCTTATATTAACTGTATCTTTACTATGTATATATCTTAAAGCTGCGTCTGAAAGCCACTGCACAATTCTTGTCTAACAAAGCGTCTTAGTTGTGCACATTGAATATTTTAACGTAGAATAACGCTGTTGTTTAAAAATAATTACGAGGCGTTTTTGCTTAATAAATACCATTTATCTCTTGACACATACATGTATATCTCTGACTCCTCCCAGTCTATTGAGACAACCTCTCATGTTTTTCTCATGGTCAACGAGAGGTGGGGTGTTCAAGGGTGGGATCACCTGAAAATATTTATTTGTTGCTAGATGAAAAGTATACTGTAAATATTGTTTATGAAGAAACTTTGTTATAATTTGAAAATTCTTGTTTTAATCAAATTCAAACATTTTCCATCACTTTATGGGTATTTCAGCTTGTAACCCTATAAACGTAACTGTTATTTTCTTAAATAAACATTCCATATCGGTCTGTTTTCGAACTTAAAGTCTGACTGGCAAAGTTAAGAAATTACCTTTCGTATACATGTGGTATTAACCCTAAAACTAGAAACTATTTCAACATTGACCTAGAGACAAAATATTACACGTGAGACAAGACTTGTTCTCAGCTTTACAGAAAGGATAGTTCTTAGTAAGAGAAAACGAAGAAAATACACCATTGTTAATATTTTTACCCAGTCCAGAATAAAAATAATACAAGTAACAATGAAAGCGAGTTAGTTACAAATATATTTTGATTATTAGTAAATAATAAATATAAAATCATACATTATCAGAGTTAGTGTTAGTTATCACCAATGAATTATTAAACAATGTTATAAGGCATTTTAAAACATGGTTAGCAATGTTATGAAACATTTTTAACGTGTTTAGCAATATGATAAGACATTTTAAACGTGTTTAACTATGTTATAAGACAATTTTAGTATATTTAACGTTATAATGTGTTTTAACGTGTTTAACAATATAATAAAACACTTTTTGATAAATATTGAGTAATAAACATAAAAACAATTATGAATACTATACAACAGACACACGCCGCCGACATAGCTCTGTCTTTCTTTATTCTGATTTTTTTAAAACGGTATTCCACTTGTTTAGAAAGTACAACATTATTTCTATACCATCCATGTTTTGTAATATAACATTTTCGGTTACATCGTGTTATTTAGGAACGTTAATTTAATTTAGTTCTATAAGAATGTTTGTTTGTTTGTTTGAAGTTAAGCACAAAGCTGCTCTGCTCAGCACGGGTATCAAAACCCGGTTTCAAGCAGTGTGAGCTCGCAGACATACCGATGTGCCACTGGGGGAGATTCTAGAAAACTCATACGCAAGTAACTTAATAGGTTATTATTTGTTTTTACCACGGACGCCAAACATTATCAATGAATGAAGACGGATTTCTTGGAACGTCTTCCAAGTAATGGTCCGCTGGAAGTCTCAAGCTCACCTCCTGACCTTCTTGAGATTTAACGAGTGATTCATCAGAGCTGAAGTCCGACGTTTCGCTGTTACCGAACGTGGAGCAATCAGCCTTATTTGGAGACGAAACTGTCGAAGACGTATCTTTGTGAAAAGTCGATGATTCAGAGCCCGGACGGACGAGTCGCAATATCGTTCCATTCCGCGAACTCCCACCCACACAGTTAATTACACTGCTAGCCAATCGGTACGGCAAAACGAGAGCGAAGTCCCCGTTTGCCAAGCGTTTTGGAACAAGTCGAAGTTCGGTAACTCCAAGAGCACAATATTCATGACTGTTCGAAGTACCGGAAAGTCGCTCGCGCTGTCCAGTAGAGGGAGCTACTGTATCGGAATTGTTTTCAATGTGACAATGGGACTCCAAGAGATGACAGTAAGGGGGTCTTTGGTTTTGAACGTGGGGACTGAAGGGAAGAATAGGAGAAATAGTATCGCTTACGTCATCCTCTACGGTCTTCAGGTCTTCCGAGCGTTGTACTAAGTGTTGCAGAAGACGTTGCAGCGTGTCTTCCTTGAAGCTGTCTTCCTTCTTCAAATACGACTCCACTTCACGGACACATTCTTCGAACCCAAGAAGAAACTTGTTCATCAACTGAGGGTCGTTAACCAGTGCAGCTACACGAACATGTTAACAAAAATTCAAAGGCGAGATTTCTTTTAAACGGGGAAAATACATGAGACGTAATAACTAAACATTATGTTGTTTATTAACATCAAATCAGTTTCATAATAAGTTTGTTGATAAGTTCAACAAGTGAAAATACTTTATTATTTAGACGGTTATTCAAAATATCTCTCTACCTGTTCTATGTTGCCGACGGGTGTCCTGTAGGTGGCGCACTGTCATTTCCAAAATATCAGCTTTTTCTAGCTTGGATTGCCGAGGATTCTAGGATTAAAAAAAAAATTCAGACAGTTTATGATCTGCTGTTGGATATTTTGAATTAAAAGACAAATACCACGCGGTGTAAAAACTAAGATTTATAGACTTATTGCTTGGTATCATACCTCTGATTTTTCATATAACCTTACAATTAAAACGAGGATATATTTAAAGTTAACTAAACGTATTTATATAAACTGATAAAGCTCTAGCATACCGCTGACTTAATAGCATCCAATAGTAAACTTTTCAGTTCCGACAAGCTCTGGTTTATTCTTGCTCGGCGTCGCTTCTCCATTAACGGTTTCGAAACCTGTAACACATAAAAACAGTCTGCTTAAAATTGTCATTGCTGTGTTACGTTATCATTTATTACCCTCTGTCACACACACATTAAGCGTTAGTTTCTCAGTTTCAAATTTTGTTGGCTAAACCTTAATGTTACTTAACATTTAATGTGATGAACCCAAATTATACGTTTATTACTTATGATTCAATGTATTAAACCAAATTCATAAGTAAGTACATCACTTATCATAAAACTACAGACGAGAACAAGATATGAAAATAAAACAGTTAAATGTTTCTTTCCACTTCAGATTATTCTGATGCGTTTATTCAAAATCCAAATGAAAGAGGAAATTGAAATTTCTTACAGTTCATAACGAAAGTTTACATCTGGTATCTTTGGTTTAGACCTTGGAGTTTAATAAACGTTCACTTTAAAAACAAATCTTTGTTTTACGATTACAAGAAGTTAGTGCAGGTAACGTCTCGATACATTGTAATTATGCAATAAATATACACACACTTGAACCCCGCTGATTTTTTTTCTTATAGGTCCTGCACGGCCAGATGGCTCGGCCGCTCGACTCGTAATCTGAGGGTTGCGGGTTCGAATTCCCGTCGCGCTAAACCTGCTCGTCCTTTTAGTCATGCGAGCGTTATAACGTTACGGTTAATCCCACTATTCGTTGGTAAAAGAGTAGCCCAAGACTTGGCGGTGGGTGGTAATAACTAGCTGCCTTCCATCTAGTCTTACACTGCTAAATTAGGGACGACGAGCGCAGATAGCCCTCTGGTGTAGCTTTGTGCGAAATTCAAAAACAAACAAACTTTTTTTCTTTTTGGTACACTAAATGGTTGTAAATAATTATAATTATATGGAATATGCTCCCCCCACTTTCCACTGCCGGAGATGAGATGGAACACTCATTGGATGAAATAACTGTAGAAAACACCATCAAAGTCAGCATGAAACATGTTTACAATTACTGTTACTCTGATGGTCCAGGGATTTCGTTTTACTTTGGTTCTTTAAGGGTTTTCCATACCAGAATATTTAATGTGTTTTCTTATAGCAAAGCCACATCTGGCTATCTGCTGAGCCCACCGAGGGGAATCGAACACTTGATTTTAGCGTTGTAAATCCAGAGACATACCGCTGAACTAGCGGGGGGCACCAGGATATTTAACCCACTAGCTATCGACTAACCAGTTGCTTCCCAGAATGACATCGATAACCATGGATTCAGTCGACTTGTGATTTCAGGATAGTTTTCACACGTTCCCTCTGGGAAACACCTACTAGTTTACAAAACTCTGATTTACTGCTACTAAAAACGTTGCCAGGTTTAATCCATGTCCTCTTTTACTGACATCGGGAAATATAAATCAGATTTATAGATGTATTTCTTCTTTCTAGAATTATTAAATTTATATGAACTATACAGGTAATCGTCGTTAGAGGACCCATCTCATTAACAAAATGAACACCCACACATAAATCACTCACAAATCTCACCACATTTGTTTCTAAGAACACAATTTTACCGTGTAAACTTCTAGTTATAATATAAATTAGCTTTATCCCATGGCTTAGAAAGAGAAAGCGCGTGATAAGTCAAGAAATTCGCGTGTTAAGATCCCTCCTCTCACTGTATCAGTTTCTACTCTAGATTTACAGGACGGCAGCACTCTAAAAATATTCATTTAGAAGTACATACTGCAATGTGTTACACATATCAGTCTCACGAATCATACATTCTGCAGTGTGTTACACATATCAGCCTCATCACACGTACACACTGCACTGTGCTACACCTATCAGCCTAATGAATCGTACGTATTGCAGTGTGTTACACATATCAGTCTCATCACACGTACACACTGCACTGTGCTACACCTATCAGCCTAATAAATCGTACGTACTGCAGTGTGTGTGGAACACTACGTTTCAACTAGTGCGATTTAAAAAGTAATAGTGTAACTGAAAACAAAATGTAGATCCAAATCCTCAAGAGAGAAACAATTCTACATTTCAACCTGTAGCTTTAAGGAATAGTGTGAAGGTATAAATTATAACAGCTGAGACCAGCCATATTGTATAGAGGATACAAAACCTGGTCCATTACATAGTAAGTTAATTTGTAATTGATTCTTTCTGTTGTTGCACATTATTAATTCAGTGTAGAAAAAACATGCGTCTGTTTGTAACGAGAATTATGAAATACTTGTAGGTTGTTCTTTCCTAACCTTCATGTTAAAATGGATTGTTCATATTAACAATATTATTAACAGATGTGTCATGTTCCAAAATGGATTGTTCATATATCTGCCTCACAAGACATAATTTGTTAACAATATTATTAACAGATGTGTCATGTTCCAAAATGGATTGTTCATATATCTGCTTCACGAGAGATAATTTGTTAACAATATTATTAACAGATGTGTCATGTTCCAAAATGGATTGTTCATATATCTGCTTCACGAGAGATAATTTGTTAACAATATTATTAACAGATGTGTCATGTTCCAAAATGGATTGTTCATATATCTGCTTCACAAGAGATAATTTGTTAACAATATTATTAACAGATGTGTCATGTTCCAAAATGGATTGTTCATATACCTGCTTCATGAGAGATAATTTGTTAACAATATTATTAACAGATGTGTCATGTTCCAAAATGGACTGTTCATATACCTGCTTCACAAGAGATAATTTGTTAACAATATTATTAACCGATGTGTCATGTTCCAAAATGGATTGTTCATCTATCTGCCTCACAAGAGATTATTTGTTAACAATATTATTAACAGATGTGTCATGTTCCAAAATGGATTGTTCATATACCTGCTTCACGAGAGATAATTTGTTAACAATATTATTAACAGATGTGTCATGTTCCAAAATGGATTGTTCATATATCTGCTTCACAAGAGATAATTTGTTAACAATATTATTAACAGATGTGTCATGTTCCAAAATGGATTGTTCATATACCTGCTTCACGAGAGATAATTTGTTAACAATATTATTAACAGATGTGTCATGTTCCAAAATGGATTGTTCATATATCTGCTTCACAAGAGATAATTTGTTAACAATATTATTAACAGATGTCATGTTCCAAAATGGATTGTTCATATACCTGCTTCACGAGAGATAATTTGTTAACAATATTATTAACAGATGTGTCATGTTCCAAAATGGATTGTTCATATATCTGCTTCACAAGAGATAATTTGTTAACAATATTATTAACAGATGTGTCATGTTCTAAAATGGATTGTTCACATATCTGCTTCACAAGAGATAATTTGTTAAAAATGTTATTATTATCAGATGTATCATGTTGCAAGTTACATATTAACATTTCCGTCTCCACTTTTATCACGAGTGAAAAAAAATAAAGGTAAAAATGAACTTATTTGTTGAAAACAATTTTCTGGATAATACAAACTAACAAATCTGAAAACAATCTTCTGGATAATACAAACTAACAAATCTGAAAACAATTTTCTGGATAATACAAACTAACAAATCTGAAAACAATCTTCTGGATAATACAAACTAACAAATCTGAAAACAATTTTCTGGATAATACAAACTAACAAATCTGAAAACAATCTTCTGGATAATACAAAACTAACAAATCTGAAAACAATCTTCTGGATAATACAAACTAACAAATCTCACTCAGACAATTAAACTTCCTTCTAGCTAACTTTCTGTTAGGTTGGGTTTTCTATCAAGAAGAAGCCCTTAAACAGCTATACTGATATCAAGAGGAAACCAAAAAGTAAGTTGTCGTTAGCTTGTGAAATATGAGTTATTATTTTCTTTTTATTAAATTTCTAGCATACAGAACCTTAGTAGAAAGATATTTTAGTATATAAATAGGAAAATATACTTAAGGCATTAAGATGATGGATGCTGAAAGCAACATTATTAAGATATAGAGTAATAAGCATGCTAATAGCAACAACAATATAAAGAGATAAAAAAATATTAAATGCTAATAGTAACAAAAGTATAAAGAAATAAAAGAATATAAAATGCTAATAGTGACAACAATATAAACAGATAAAAGAATATAAAGTGCTAATAGTGATAACAATATAAACAAATAAAAGAATATGAAGTGCTAATAGTGACAACAATATAAACAGTTAAAATAATATAAAATGCTAATAGTGACAACAATATAAACAGTTAAAAGAATATAAAGTGCTAATAGCAACAACAATATAAAGAGATAAAAGAATATAAAATGCTAATAGTAACAACAATATAAACAGATAAAAGAATATAAAATGCTAATAACGACAACAATATAAACAGATAAAAGAATGTAAAGTGCTAATAGCAAAAACAATATAAAGAGATAAAAGAATATAAAATGCTAATAGCGACAACAATATAAACAGATAAAAGAAGTGCTAAGAGTGACAACAATATAAACAGATAAAAGAATATAAAATGACAACAATATAAAAATACAATAATATAGAATGCTAATAGCAACAACAATATAAAGAAATACAGGAATATAAAAATAAACAAATTAGTCTACTAGCAGAATAAGTTTTCCTAGAAGTTTCTTAAATTAAAGTTTTCTTTTCTAATTTATTACGTGATTCTTTTATTCCTAAGCTTTTAAGTTTGAAAATTCATTTTGAGCAATGAAAACGAGATAAGCTAGTTTGTTGTCATGTTTGTTCTTTCAGTGATCTCACTGATAAGTCTGCCTGCTTTACAAACCTAAGAGGAATGTTTAACTAACCGAAGTGAACAGAGCACAGACTTTGAAGCTTTGTGTTTAACAACAAGCAACAAATACTTCACTAAGTTTACTCTGTGATGAACTTCTAGCTTATGGGTTAAAGCCATAGTTAATACGCATCCTCAAACTATCGATAAAACATTCTGAAACTACATCTAATATTCCACCTTAAACTACGTTACTAAAAGCATCCATAAATTACAGATAAGACTCGTCCTTAAACTATGAATAAAATATCGCCATACTATTGATAAAACATTGTCAAGTTATGGTTAATAAATCCTCAAATGCTAAATAAAATTCATCCTCAACATATAGATAAAACTTATCTTCAAACTACACAGAAATATCACACACTGAAGGGAGTTCAGGAACCTTCCTTTAAGACGTTCCAACAAGATTGAATGTTAGGCCTAAAATTATACTTTAAAAGTTTATAACAGCAAAAAATTAGTTTATGTGAAAAAAACATTCTGGCAATTCCCATACATAAAGTATGATTTCTTTATCCTAAAAAAAACGTTCTGGCAATTCCCATACATAAAGTATGATTTCTTTATCCTAAGGTTAATTTAGGCAGATAAGTGAAAAATAATTAACTTTTATCATGATTATAGTCAATTTTCGAACAAGAATACGAAGCAACTGCCTTGTAACATTTTATGCTTAGCACTAATTTACTGGTATTTCTGGTTCAGTGGATCTGATAAGTGTTTACGATAATAAAATATGCATTGTCATGAGCACTAACCGTCAGTTCAGGCTTTTATTTTATTACAAAAGACAAAACCAAGGAAAACTTTGATTAAAGTTAATTCGTAACAATTTCGTTTGTTTCACCAGTAATTACACATAAGACCAGCAGCTGAAACGCTTACGTGGGTATATTTCATAGCATTAACGTCGCATAAAAAGCAATCTACACATACCGTAACTAAAAACAGCAACTGGTCTCTCTCTCTCTGATACTAGTTACGTTAAGCTTCCTTCTGCTTCGTATGTGTAAATTAAATATGACTAGAACACACGTATTTATCAATCCCATAACAGAATTTCAACTGTAAAGTTGTCAGTTCATACGGCTGCTGTACCGACATAGCCAGGTGCTTAGGGGGCGTGTAATATGAGGGTGGCAGATTCGAATATTACGTCACACCAAACATACCCGCCCTTTCAGCCGTGGTTGCGTTATAAGTTATGGTCAATCCCACTACTTGTTGGTAAAAGAGTAACCTAAGGTTTGGTAATGACTAGCTGTCATCCCTCTAGTCTTACACTACTAAATTGGCCCGACATGGCCAAGCGTGTTAAGGCGTTCGACTCGTAATCCGAGAGTCGCTGGTTCGAATCCCGGTCGCATCAAACATGCTCGCCCTTTCAGCCGTGGAGGCGTTATAATGTGCGGTCAATCCCACTATTCGTTGGTAAAAGATTAGCGCAAGAGTTGGCGGTGGGTGGTGATGACTAGCTGCCCTCCCTCTAGTCTTACACTGCTAAATTAAAGACGACTAGCGCAGATAGCCCTCGAGTAGCTTTGCGCGAAATTCAAAACAAACAAACATAGACTACTAAATTAGGGACAAATAGCGCAGATAGCCCTTGTGAAGATTTGCCGGAAAATCAAAAACAAAAACCTTTAGCTCCAGCCTCTGTCCAGGAGCGACATGGAGAAGAAGTTATGACCTGATGACCTTTTGTGACCATCATGTACTTTGTCGTCCAAACGAATAAACTTCGGTTTGAAGATTATTATTAAGCCTTGCGATCGTCATGAGGGAAGAATGAAAGGTATAGATCGTCATGAGGGAAGAATGACAGGTATAGATCGTTATGAGGGAAGAATGACAGGTATAGATCGTTATGAGGAAATAATGACAGGTATAGATCGTTATGAGGGAAGAATGACAGGTATAAGAATGACAGGCATACATCGTTATGAGGGAAGATTGACAGATATAGAGCCAACACGTGAATAAAAATATATATTTTTATTATACTACACTTCTACAGTTCTCATCTTTGTAGATCTAAATATTGAAGTAGTTAAAGCTAGTGACAGAAATATGCTACAAGAATTCAGTATGTAATAAGTTAGTAGCAATAAGCACCAGACTGGTGAGCTCCGTGTATCATCCTTATCGCATGTCTTTATAAGCACCAGACTGGTGAACTCCTATATCGTCCTTATCGCATGTCTTTATAAGCACCAGACTGGTGAGCTCCTATATCGTCCTTATCGCATGTCTTTATAAGCACCAGACTGGTGAGCTCCTATATCATCCTTATCGCATGTCTTTATAAGCAGCAGACTGGTGAGCTCCTATATCATCCTTATCGCATGTCTTTATAAGCACCAGACTGGTGAGCTCCTATATCATCCTTATCGCATGTCTTTATAAGCACCAGACTGGTGAGCTCCGTGTATCATCCTTATCGCATGTCTTTATAAGTACCAGATTGGTGAGCTTCTATATCATCCTTATCGCATGTCTTTATTTAACCTATTATTCATCTATTAACAAAATAACGTAATTTTCAGATCAGTATTTTCTTACTTAGCAAAATTCAGTTCATTAAAAACCAAATGAAATCCTCATCCATACTCGTATATATAGATAAAGTACGTGTGCTAATCTGAACTCGGTATTTGTTTCTTATACGTAGATGAAATATTATATGAAACTGGTTCATTATTTTGTAACAGTGTTATTTAAACGTGTTCATTTCTGTCTACCAGCAAGATACGCACACACAGTCACTTCCTGTCACAGGGTTGTGTAAAATATTTATCTATTTGTTTTTGTTTCACTTTTCATACCTTCTGCAAGTTTGAACTGAAGAAAAAAGAAAGTCAATCAAGCCCCACCTTCAGTACAGAAAGTGTGTAATAATTCTAACAGCAAATCATTTTTACTGTATCTAATTATTAGAAATTATGTTTCATTAAGGCTTGTCTTGCTGTGATTTAGCATATAAACTGTTCACTCAGATTTGTTGTCAGCGGCTAATATAGTTAAACATGTTGATGTAAGAATATAAAAAAATAATAATCTAAGCCCAAGAAAGAAGGCATGACATGGCCAGGTGGTTAAAGCACTCGACTCGTAATTCGCGGGTTCAGCCGTGAGGACGTTATAAAGTTTACGTCAATCTCACTATTCGTTGGTAAAAGAGTAGCCTAAGGGATGGCGGTGGGTTTTATAACTAGCTGTCTTCCCTGTAGTCTTACACTGCGGTAGGTGGTGATGACTAACTGTCTTCCCTGTAGTCTTACACTGCGGTAGGTGGTGATGACTAACTTTCTTCCCTGTAGTCTTACACTGCGGTAGGTGGTGATGACTAGCTGTCTTCCCTGTAGTCTTACACTGCGGTAGGTGGTGATGACTAGCTGTCTTCCCTGTAGTCTTACACTGCGGTAGGTGGTGATGACTAGATGTCTTCCCTGTAGTCTTACACTGCGGTAGGTGGTCATGACTAGCTGTCTTCCCTGTAGTCTTACACTGCGGTAGGTGGTCATGACTAGCTGTCTTCCCTGTAGTCTTACACTGCGGTAGGTGGTCATGACTAGCTGTCTTCCCTGTAGTCTTACACTGCTAAATTAGGGGTGGATACCAAGGATAAACCTTGAGTAACTCCGCACGAAACTCCAAAACAAACCGACGTAAGTAACACTAACCATCCGGAATGTTTTAGATTACAAGGGATCATTTCGTATCATATTCCATAATGCCTCAAAAAATCATCCAAAAAATCAACGGTGTTGTACACTTGGCTGTTGACTTTTTTTGACTCTGTTTTTCCAAATCAATTACAGGTGACGCTACTGTATTTAAAGAGCGTATGTGTGTTTTCTTATAACAAAGCCACATCGGGCTATCTGCTGAATCCACCGAGGGGAATCGGACCCCTGATTTTAGCGTTGTAAATCCGTAGACTTACTGCCGTACCAGCGGGGGATAGTAAAAGAGCACGGGAAAAAAAAACACGAGTATATAAATAGGCTTAAAACAGAGGTTGTTTTTCTGTTATCCAACACTTCATTGTTTGTATGGAATAACTTGCGAGTCTTATCAGAAACACGATTTACAATGATTTTTTTATTTATTCTTTAAGAATTTTAGCCAAATAATTTTTAAACACCGACTGGTTCAGATATATTTTGTTGCTCAACATGTCTGCTGGCCTGATGTTTCTTGATTTACTTTGTACTAATTGTTCGAATTTCACTTCACACATAAACTATTTCTTCGCATCTAAAATAAAAATTACATAAACACACACACACAGGCAGCTGTCTGAGCTTATTTTATGTTTCCAGTTTTATGATACGTCAATTTGTAATATAATTATATTGATTTTAGTACACTTAAGCTCAACCAATCAGATGTTTAAAGTATATTTGAACTGTGACTTACTAATAGAGTTAGTGTTTTTACCTAGGGTTCTTTTCTTTTAAAGAATACACTTACCACTAATATTTCGATACAGATTTAACCGTGTAGCCAATGACGTAATGATATTTTCAGCCTAAAACTATGTTATGCAATTAGAGTAATGACAATTTGTGAGTTCTAGAAAAACTTGGTGTAGATTTTTAATAGCGACTTTCAGTGGTTTTTATAGGATTGTGTACATGTTGTGAAATGAATCTGTTACATTATTCAATTCGAAATTACTTTCTTCAAGATGTGCTTTTGGTGAAGTTTGAAATCATTGTTGGATTTCACGTAATATATTGTTCCAGTTTCAATTCGTTGTTCGATTCCACGTAACAGATAGAAATATTGTTCTTTGGTGCTGTTTATGATCATTGTTGGATTTCACATGACAGATAGACACATTGTTCCAGTTTGTAATCATTGTTAACTTTTATATGACAAACAGAAATATTGTTCTTTGGTGCTGTTTATAATCATCGTTGGATTTAACATGACAGATAGACACATTGTCCCAGTTTGTAATCATTGTTAACTTTTACATGACAGACAGAAATATTGTTCTTTAGTGCTGTTTATAATCATCGTTGGATTTCACATGACAGATAGACACATTGTCTCAGTTTGTAATCATTGTTAACTTTTACATGACAGACAGAAATATTGTTATTTGGTGCCGTTTCAAATCATTGTTCGATTTCACATGACGGGAAAATACATTGCTTTTCGGTGGCGTCTGTAATCATTGTAGACTTTCTCAAGGCAGATAGAAATATTGTTTTTAAGTGCAGTTTCATGTCATTAAGGTATTTCAAGTGTCCGGTAAATATTAAATGGAGCTTGGCTTTGGAGAATAAATTATTGAATAATTGCATTTTGCATGAGTCATATAACCGTCACAAAAGTTGTTATAAAAAGAATAATATGAACTGTTTATGCCAGTGACTCATACGAACAAAGAAATGAGTTATTCACGCATACTTTACTCTTTTATTTGAACACTGGCTCATAAAATCTCTTATAAATTAAAGTCTCACTGTCTCGAAATTTGGAAACTTTCGGTTCGTAATAGTTACTGGTCTTTTTTTCTTTTTTCTGACCAAAATATTTTGAGGTATAAAACTGGAATGTCTGACATTTTAAATGTTTTTACAGTTTAACATTCTTGTCTTCGGACAGATGTTTCAAATTATTCAACTGACACAAACAACGGTAATAAATTTGCAGAATCAGTATACGATAAAAGCCAAAATTCGTGATGACAAGAAACCAATTTCAAGTAAAAATATACTATCAAGACGGTTGGTATGGGTATTAAAATGTTCATTAAAATAAAGTAGAGAACAACGTTTCGACCTTCTTAGGTCATCTTCAGATTAACAAAGAGAGTTTCCAACTGACTGTTGCCGGGCACATGTCTCAGGTACGAGAGTATAAACCTTAGGTACGAGAGTGTAAACAGGTACGGAATTACAGGGGCGTTACTGTTGGGTGTTAGAGTGTTTTTTTTTTTTTTTTTAATTTCGCTCAAAGCTACACAAGGGCTATCTGCGCTAGCCGTCCCTAATTTAGCAGTGTAAGACCAGAGGGAAGGCAGCTGGTCATTACCACTCACCGCCAACTCTTGGCGAATGGCCACGTCGGTTAAGGCGTTCGACTCGTAATCTAAGGGTCGCGGGTTCGAATCCCCGACACACCAAACATGCTCGCCCTTTCAGCCGTGGGTGCATTATAATGTGTCGTTTAATCCCACTATTCGATGGTAAAATACTAGCTCAAGAGTTGGCGGTGGGTGGTGATCACTAGCTGCCTTCCCTCTAGTCTTACACTGTAAAATTAGGGAGAAAACCTTCGTGTAGCTTTCCTCTAAATTCAAAAACAAACGTAATAACATTTTTTTAACTTTCAGACTACAGACACTCGCCTGTAATAACTAATTGTATATTAAAAAAGTAAAGTTGCTGATTCCTGGTTGTCGGTTGGAGTGAGGAGAATTTAAGTTTTGTAAGATAATTTAAACTTTATTCAGGCTACTATCTTATATAAGGTTGAATAAAAGTAATATATCAATAAGCAATGCAACTATCATTATAAACCGTAACAACAGTTCATCATTATCATCATACACTGTAACAACAGTTCATCATTATCATCATAAACCGTAACAACAATTCATCATTATCATCATAAACCGTAACAACAGTTCATCATTATCATCATAAACAGTAACAACAGTTCATCATTATCATCATAAACTGTAACAACAGTTAATCATTATCATCATAAACTGTAACAACAGTTCATCATTATAATTATAAACTCTAACAACAGTTCATCATTATCGTCATAAACTGTAACAACAGTTCATCATTATCATCATAAACCGTAACAACAGTTCATCATTATCATCATAAACCGTAACAACAGTTCATCATTATCATCATACACTGTAACAACAGTTCATCATTATCATCATAAACCGTAACAACAGTTCATCATTATCATCATACACCGTAACAACAGTTCATCATTATCATCATAAACCGTAACAACAGTTCATCATTATCATCATAAACCGTAACAACAGTTCATCATTATCATCATAAACCGTAACAACAGTTCATCATTATAATTATAAATGTAACAACAGTTCATCATTATCATCATAAACCGTAACAACAGTTCATCATTATCATCATAAACAGTAACAACAGTTCATCATTATCATCATAAACTGTAACAACATTTATCATTATATTTATAAACCATAACAACAGTTCATCATTATCATCATAAACTGTAACAACAGGTCATCATTATCATAATAAACCGTAACAACAGTTCATCATTATCATTACAAACTGTAACAACAGTTCATCATTATCATCATAAACTGTAACAACAGGTCATCATTATCATCAAAATCCGTAACAACAGTTCATCATTATCATCATAAACCGTAACAACAGTTCATCATTATCTTCATAAACTGTAACAACAGTTCATCATTACCGTCATAAACTGTAACTACAGTTCATCGTTGACATGAACAGTAAAATGATTGAACGTACCGGTTGGTAGATGAAGTAAAAACGTTTTCTAGTATGCGGTGCTATCCTGACCAATAGGAGGTTTCGTTTTCTATCATGTGGTTCTATCCTGACCAATAGGGGGTTTCGTTTTGAATTCAACAGTTTGCTGGGAACTGAAATAAAATTTATGTTATATTTCTATTGACAAGAACACGCTTTTGTTGCTTAACAGCGAGTTCGTCATAATAAAATATAACGATCTGGTTCAAAGCGATTTTCTGCCTGAAATCGCATTTTTTCACTGCTGTGGAACAAAGTACTTGTCAACATTCCGTGTTACTCAGGTGATATGGAATAACAAAAGACGTCGTTTCAGTCTAGCTGATTCGAAACGATAAAATGAGTCGTCATGTCCAAGCTTGGTAAACATACTAGTGCTCAGACTTGCTAGGGAGGTATTTAACCCCAATATTGTTACGTCACGTTTGGTATCGTAACCTGTAAGTCACAAATTGAATGAATTTTGCAAATTCTCTCCCCAGTGTGATAAATGTGGTAATTTTCTCCTGGAGAGAGGAACGTTGGAGTTAGTCCCGTGAAGCCCGGCATGGCCAGGAGGTTAGGGCGCTTGACTAGTAATCCGAGGGTTGCGGGTTCAAATCCTCCAACTAAACATGCCCGCCCTTTTAGTGGTGGGGCGTTATAATGTTACAGGCAATCCCACTATTAGTTGGTAAAAGAGTAGCCCAAGAGTTTGACAGTAGATGGCAATGACTAGCGGCCTTCCCTCTAGTGTTAAAAATCCAAATTAGGGACGGTTAACGCTGACAGTTTCCTTTGTAGCTTTCCGCAAAAATTGAAAGCAAACAAATCAGAACTACTAGTCCCGTCATAGAATTGTACATTTAGATTCCATACTAGAGCTGTAGACACGTTATAAGAGTGACAGTGAATTTCCTGAATTGGCTGTCTTCCCTCCCATCAAGAGTTGAAGTTTACGAACAGTAGAAGATAGTCTTAGCAGCATATCTATGTCAGGGAAAGCAGGAGTACAATTTCCAAACAAATTTGTTTCTACAGTGATAGTTCAAGAACATAGCTGTGTGTGTGTGTGTGTGTGAGTTTCCTGAGTAAGGCTCACCGTGGAGATAATTCAAGGAAACTTGTACACAAATATGTAACTATAAATAACAGTGCCATTATTGTCTTTCCGTGTAATTACTTTACATGACGTGGAGGGACTTTCAGTCAAATTTCTAAGGAGGTTAACAACGTCCATGTGGGGGGTACATACACATTTTCAGTTCTGCATTTTGTGTTGTGCTGTTTTTGTTGGCGTTTAATTCTGCGTGG
Organism: Tachypleus tridentatus; assembly: GCF_004210375.1. NCBI lineage: Eukaryota > Metazoa > Arthropoda > Merostomata > Xiphosura > Limulidae > Tachypleus > Tachypleus tridentatus. Next base: position 8,588,461 of record NC_134830.1, on the reverse strand, counting down.
GTGTTCTAATAATTACATATAACGGAAGCAACTTTTGATGTCCTAAGATGACTTTTCATCATTCCTGACCTTAAAATAAATTCAGTCCAGGTACTCCGATTGATATTTAAAATATACTGAATTTCTCAACGATTCAAGTTAAATAATACACCACTAATTTGATTTCACAATATCGAACGAGCAAACGTAAAAATGAGATTCACACCGTTCTCAGAAACATAAAACAATGTGTAATACATAAATACAAAACAACAACATGGTCACGTCACTGGTAGTTTACGTATTTAGCAACATTACATAAATACAAAACAACAACAACTTGGTCACGTGACTGGTAATTTACGTATTTAACAACATTACATAAATACAAAACAACAACAACATGGTCACGTGACTGGTAGTTTACGTATTTAACAATATTACACAAATACAAAACAACAACAACATGGTCACGTGACTGATAGTTTAGGTTTTAGCAACATTACATAAATACAAAACAACAACAACATGGTCACGTGACTGGTAGTTTACGTATTTAGCAACATTACATAAATACAAAACAACAACTTGGTCACGTGACTGGATGATTACGTATTTAACAATACTACATAAATACAAAACAACAACAACAACATGGTCACGTGACTGATAGTTTACGTATTTAACAATATTACATAAATACAAAACAACAACAACATGGCCACGTCACTGGTAGTTTACGAATTTAACAATATAACATAAATACACAACAACAAGAACATGGTCACGTGACTGGTAAATTACGTATTAACAATATTACATAAATACAAAAACAACAACAACATGGTCACGTGTCTGATAGTTTACGTATTTAACAATATTACATTAATAGAAAACAACAACATGGCCACGTGTCTGGTAGTATACGTATTTAACAATATTACATAATTACAAAACAACAACAAAATGGATCACATGTCTGGTAGTTTACGTATTTAACAATATTACATCGATACAAAAACAACAACAACATGGTCCAGTGCCTGATAGATTACGTATTTAACAATATTACATTAATAGAAAACAACAACATCGCCACGTGTCTGGTAGTATACGTATTTAACAATATTACATAATTACAAAACAACAACAAAATGGTCACGTGTCTGGTAGTTTACGTATTTAACATTATAACGTCTTCTTCTTACTCTTTGATTTCTTGGCCCATCGTCCTTATTTAGGATAAAATTATTATATTTCGTTTTTATATGTTGTACAGCATTTGTTTTTCATACCCATGAGGGTTTTTGCTAGAAACATAGTTTCGATACCCGTGGTAGGCAGAGCACAAATATGCCACTGTATACTAATGTTCAAAAAAAAGAAACAGTCTTGAAGATCACATAAAAACATAGAGAATGTTTTTTTACGATCTTTGAATGGTCTTAAAAAAGATATTTAATTCTGCATCATATTATGTTAATCCGTGATTGTATTAATATAATTTAAGGCTCACTATATTTGATATTGTTTGGTACTATCATTAACTGTATTGGTCATACCAGTTAGTATATCGAACATTATCACTTTGATATTGTTTGGTACTATCAATAACTGTTTTGGTCATACCAGTTAGTATATCGAAGATTATTACTTTGATATTGTTTGGTACTATCATTAACTGTATTGGTCATACCAGTTAGTGTACAGAACATTATTACTTTGATATTGTTTGGTAGTATAATTAACTATATTGGTCATACCAGTTAATATATCGAACATTATTACTTTGATATTGTTTGGTACTATCATTAACTGTATTGGTCGTACCAGTTAATATATCGAACATTATCACTTTGATATTTTTTGGTACTATCATTAACTGTATTGGTCATACCAGTTAGTATATCGAACATTATTACTTTGATATTGTTTGGTACTATCATTAACTGTATAGGTCATACCAGTTAAGATATCGAACATTGTTACTCTGATATTGGTTGGTACTATCGTTAACTGGATTGGTTATACCAGTTAGTATATCGAACATTATTACTTTGATATTGTTTGGTACTATCATTAACTGTATTTGACATACCAGTTAGTATATCGAACATTATTACTTTGATATTGTTTGGTACTATCATTAACTGTATTGGTCATACCAATTAGTATATCGAACATTCTTGTTTTGATATTGTTTGGTACTATTATTAACTGTTTTGGTTATACCAGTTAGTATTTCGAACATTATTACTTTGATATTGTTTGGTACTATCATCAACTGTATTGGTCATACCAGTTACTGTATCGAACATTCTTACTTTGATATTGTTTGGTACTATCATTAACTATATTGGTCATACCAATTAGTATATCGAACATTCTTGTTTTGATATTGTTTGGTACTATTATTAACTGTTTTGGTTATACCAGTTAGTATTTCGAACATTATTACTTTGATATTGTTTGGTACTATCATCAACTGTATTGGTCATACCAGTTAGTATATCGAACATTCTTACTTTGATATTGTTTTATACTATTATTAACTGTTTTGGTTATACCAGTTAGTATTTCGAACATTATTACTTTGATATTGTTTGGTACTATCATTAAGTGTATTGGGCATACCAGTTAGTGTATCGAACATTCTTACTTTGATATTGTTTGGTACTATTATCAACTGTATTGGTCATACCAGTTAGTATATCGAACATTGTTATTTTGATATTGTTTGGTACTATAATAAACTGTATTGGTCGAACCTGTTAGTATATCGAACATTGTTACTTTGATATTGTTTGGTACTATCATTAACTGTATTGGTCAACCAGCTAGTATATCGAAAATTATTACTTTGATATTGTTTGGTACTTTCATTAACTGTATTTTTCATACCAGTTAGTATATCGAACATTGTTACTTTGATATTGTTTGGTACTATCATAAACTGTATTGGTCATACCAGTTAGTATATCGAACATTGTTATTTTGATATTGTTTGGTACTATAATAAACTGTATTGGTCGAACCTGTTAGTATATCGAACATTGTTACTTTGATATTGTTTGGTACTATAATAAACTGTATTGGTCGAACCACTTAGTACATCGAACATGATTAGTTTGATATATTTTGGTACTATCATTCACTGTATTGGTCAAACCAGTTAATATATCGAACATTCTTACTTTGAAATTGTTTGGTACTATCATTAACTGTATTGGTGATACCAGTTAGTATATCGAACATAGTTACCCTAATATTGTTTGGTACTATCATTAACTGTATTGGTCATACCAGTTAATACATCGAACATTATTACTTTGATATTGTTTGGTACTATCATTAATTGTATTGGTTATACCAGTTAGTATATCGAAAATTATTACTTTGATATTGTTTGGTACTATCATTAACTGTATTTGTCATACCAGTCAGTATATCGAACATTCTTACTTTGATATTGTTTGGTGCTATCATTAACTGTATTGGTTATACCAGTTAGTATATCGAAAATTATTACTTTGATATTGTTTGGTACTATAATAAACTGTATTTGTCATACCAGTTACTATATCGAACATTATTACTTTGATATTGTTTGGTATTATCATTAACTGTATTGGTCATACCAGTTAGTATATCAAACATTATTACTTTTTGCTGTAATACTCATATTATAAAGGTTCTTTTGCATCGTTAGATTAATATGTTATTTATCATTAATCTAATCCTCCTAAGGTAGCATACGGCATGGCCTGTGCTGGGGAAAACTGGGTGGTGAGTGCTCGACTTTCAGATGGCATGGCCTGTCCATGGCGAAAACTGGGTGGGGAGTGCTTGACTTGGAGACGACATAGCCTGTCCATGGGGAAAACTGGGTGGGGAGTGTTCGACTCGCAATTTTAGGGTCTAGAGTTCGAATCCCTGTTAAACCGACCGCCATTACCCTTTAGGCCTTGGAAGCATTACAATGCAACGGTCAATTCTACTATTCGTTCGTAAAAGAGTAACCCAAGAGTTGGTGGTGGATGGTATAGACTAACCGCTTTCCTTGTACTCCATCATTGCTGAATGATTAGCGTAGATAACTCTCGTGTAGCTTTGCAAAATTCAAACCAAAATACTAAACTGGTCGAACTCGTGAGATATTAATGTGATTACGACCGAAAATGTCGTCAACAGCGAAGATACCAAACTGATGAAACAGTGCATTATAATCTTTATGAGTTCAAACGTAAGAAACTTACATTTATTAGCTATACAGATGGACAACTTAATCTTTATTTTTCTTCTCAGGACATAACTTCCTCTGATCGGAAGTTTTTTATTATATAGAAACAAATACAATCACAGTTCGAGTCAAAAGACTTATAACGAAAAGCTTGGTGGATAGATTGTACATCATCGAGTTTGTGCCTCTAGTTCCGCAGATTTTCATTACACTAGTTCGCACTCATTGGATGGCTAGACTTTAATTACCTTAACTGTACACAGCACAGATAACATATTGTATAGCTTTTAACTAAACTACCACAGATAGCCTATTGTGTTGCTTTGTGATACGCTACCAACAGACAGTCTTTTGCGTAGCTATGTGTTAAACTACAAACAAACAGAAACAAGTTGATTAATTTCCAAACTCACGGGTGATCCAGAAATGGTTGTATTTATAAACAGGGCCTTATTTCATTATTTTATTTTGTTTACTGCTTTTAAGTTACTACCAGAGAAACATTATTCATGTATTTGTCATTTCTTATAATATTTTTACACTCAGATCTGATTGTTACTATTTCAATACCTAGGGTTTATCGTCAAAGTAAATGTTTACATTTCTCGAAGTTCCTCTCAAAGCTCATTACGTTTACGGACTTACAATGCTAAAATTCATGTTTCAATTTTCCACAGAGCACGACCAGCCTGCTGTGTAACAACAACTCACCAAAGTACTCTATTTTATTAGCCCATAGAAGTAAAGTTCAGTGTATTTGTAAGAACTACAAAACTTCCAATCGGATCCTATACCTTGAAATACAAATCAAATCATTATTACAAGAAACATCGATAATATTCAACTTCCCGCCCTACCTGTTTACATAATCTATCATATGGTATAAAACAAATAGCTTAATTTATCGGTCATAACAGCAACAACACAAAAATTATAAAATAGTGACATCTATCGATGGTAAAAACAGAAGAGACATCTGGATTCAGATCTAGAGAACTACATAATTAGAATTTAGTTATAAATAATTCCATTTTCAGTATCTACTTACGCGCCTTCCTTCTCGCCTGGAGGTTTCCAAGTTCTGTTCGTCGTATTCCATTTTGAACCTTCAGTGCCTACAGTACGAAATATTTTGTTATAAACAAACTCACTATGAGAATAAATAATAATAATTCCTTATGACAAAAGTCACCAGTTTATACAGTTTATCTGTTTTTGTTATTTTCGGTCCAGAATTTGGAAGTAGTCAAACGACCCAAACATACGAGTTATGTCATAAACTGAGCGTGCAAAACACGAGTCGCGTGCTAGCCTTCACACAGCTGGAATGTCATACATTGAATTTTTAGCTGGCTTAGCGAACACGAACCTCGACCCATCATGCAGTGAATGATAACCTGGCAGTCCAAAGCCAGTACGTATTGCACGTGCAGCACGTGCCAGTGGCATCTAGCCAATCTAGTGCTAGATGTAGCAGAACTGTGATTGGTCTTATCAAGGCGAACCAACGAGAAACGTCCTGATAGCGGCGTGTGGCGTGCACAGTCAAGCCACGTGCATTGCTTTGAACACGCGAACCTCAGATAACACCCGCCGTGACAAAGAGTACGTACGCAACGGGATGTTTTGCGAGAGGGCAAGAGGCTTGGCATCTTTCAAATGCTGTTTATACTTTGAAAATTGAGAGAAAGTACCTCGTATGGCCTTCGGATTTTATAGTGTCTTTAAACTGGACAATTACGAAATCAATCAAGTGTATCAGTGAATAAATTACAGTTCGTACAGTTGGGGGTATTTATTTGTTTGCCTTTTGAAATTCGCTCAAAGCTACACGAGGGCTATCTGCGTTAGCCGTCCCTAATTTAAAGAACGAACATGTTTGGCACCAGATTGTGATCCCGTATGTTCTTATTTTGAACCCTCTAACAACCACATTACACTTGGCATAAAACTTCAGATACCTCTAACCGGCACGGGATGGCCAGGTGTGTTAAGGCGTTCGACTCCTAAACTGAGGGTCGCGGGTTCGAATCACCGTCGCTCCAAACATTTTCGCCCTTTCAGCCGTGGGGATGTTATAATATGATGATTAAAACACTTAAGTAGATGTCGCTAGTCGCAGTTTACAGAACAAAAATAATCAGGATTTTTCTCAAGTCAAAAATATAATTTAAAAGTTTTTATAATAAATCCCACAATTCAAACAAATTGAACATACTAACTTTTATTATCATTTTATACATTATTTAGTATCCATGTGTATCGACTTACGAACGTTATATACATATATAATATGCACTGATGGCACAACTCTACGTACTAAAATAACTCGTTCAATCAGTATAAAGATTTACTGCTAAAAGGGACTTTTTTGTTTTATTTGTATTCGTTCTCAATAGATAACGCCACTTAGCACTACAAATTTGTAGTATGTAAAGAAGTACGCGCGATTTGCTCAACATGTCATATTTGAGATAATATTTCGGAAGTACCATTGTCGCAATATTGTTAAATAAGTTGCAAGAATTTCGCTACACCTTCTGAGTCGCTGCATCTTTAAGTCCTGTTTAGAGCTGGGTTATTTTTTATTAAGTCTAGAGAAACAAACCTTAAAACTTTGTGTCAGCGACTAGGATAAATAACTGTGTTTATTTACCTCAAAGACCATATTCGATTACTTCGCGAAGAAAAGCAGACAGTATAGTTTCTACTGTGCTGCCATCTTTCGCACTCTTATCCTATTGCTAAGTTTTATATTTAATATTTCATATGAGAATTATAATACATAAAATACAGAGAACCATTTTATCAGCAGTAAAGCTCCCATCTGATTAAATAAGTTATTTTTGACGTTACGGTGTAGCTTAGAAAATAATTACTTTGATGTTCCACCAAACACAATTTGTGTGCAGTTTTTAGACTAATTTAGAGTCTTCTAGTAAGCCCACACATCTACTTCAATAAGTAAGTGAAATATACCTTACCCGAATTAACTTTCATTTGGCTTGTTGTTCCCCAGTGACTCAGCGGTAAGTTATAAACTTATAATGTTAAAACCCGTGGTTCATCTCTCACATTGGTGGCAGTGAATCTTTTTTGTTTGTTTGTGTTTGAATTTCACACAACTCTACTCCAGTACTGTGTGTGTTTTTATAGTAAAGCCACATAGGCTATCTGCTGAGCCCACCGAGGGGAATCGAACCCCCTGATTTTAGCGTTGTAAATCCGTAGACATACCGCTGTACTAGCGGAGGGCTACTCCAGTACTATGGGCGTTGGTCGTACCTAATTTTCAAGTGATTAAAGTAAAGGCAGCTATTTAAAATCACCCACCGCCAAACCTTAGACTACTTTTAGTTAATACGAAATAATTATTTAACCGTCACTCTTATAACGTACCATAGCACGATAACTGGACGCGAACCACAAATCAACTTCCTAGTTCGTCCACCATGGGGCCTTTCACCACAAGAAAAAGATAAAATACCCCCTATTTCATTTGTCTTGATAAATATATTAAGGAGGAAGAAACTTTGCCCATGTCGCTATTACTAGCAGTACAGATGAACCAGTGTCCATTTATAGCTGAGCACAAATAACATTACCTTACAAAGCAGTTGATCTCAAAACTATTTTTGTAAATATTTTCAGCGCCGAGTGTTTTGAGAAACAACAGAGATGTGTATGGAGTGAATTTCATACACGTCGTAGTACAAGTTTTAATGTAACACAGTTTAGCACAGAGAGTCAAGGAAATAGATTATACCATAAAGATAACAACATATTACACGTGAGTGCTTGTTAGTACGGGTACTGATAGTTTCATTTATTAAAATATCACTCTCAAATGCTTAATCTATTGCAATAACACGAGGTGTTGAACAAACAAAAGGTTGTTGAGTGATAACAAGAAATCCACAAATGTATTCTAAAGACGGCTTGTATGGGTATCAAAACTTTAATAAAAATAAAGTTTTAACACCCATACCAACTAACTTAAGAATACAAAAAAAAAGTTTTATTATCGTAATTTTGCTCTAGAATATTTGATAAGATTAAAACTTTACTATAAACTGTGAGTTCAAATGACATAAGATTTTCTTAAAAACGAAGTTTTCCAGAATTTACCAATACAATATCCATCAAATATACAAATATAAAATATTGATCATTTGGAATGATGCTTGGGGACAAAAAAAGGCCTATAGTATACGTAAGATATTGTCAGTATATAGCGCCATCTTAAAGTTGCATTTGAAAATAAATATTATGTGGATAATAATTCGAAATATATGTGTAAAAACGGCTCGTTTGGGTTGAGAAAATAGTTTACATTCGCTCCTCTATGTAAACTATTTTCTCAATCCAAACGAGCCGTTTTTACATATATATTTCTCTACAAGTGGGTTTTCTCGACATCACTAATAATTCGAAATATCTGTGGTTGGTTGTTCAATGACTGAAAACTGAATATCCAAGAAATCCTTTACTTATTTATTTAATATTTATAAAATAATTATTACAATTTGTTTATTATACAGCAAACATACATTGGTATATTTACTGTGTCCACCGTAAGAAATCGAATATTGCAATTAATCATTATAAAAATCTAAACTTACCGCTCATTCTCCTGGAGACAGAAATTAGCAACGAACTTTTTAACGTTAAACGTTTTAATTTTTCTATACAATTGTTTCGGGAATGACTGTCACAAATCGAATCAATAGATTTTATTATTTCCGAAGTGAATTTCTTTATTAAAAACAACAACGATTACATTAAATCAGTTGTTAATATTTATCTTTCAACATAAGTTTGGATTTATATTTCAGTAAGACCGGATGTTTACGGATTTTGGGGGTGAATTGTTTAAGATTGAAAACTATGGATTTTAAATAAATAAAAATATGTTTAAAAATACAGTTATATTGATTTAATATGATTACTGGTTTATGGTAAGTAGATTTTCGGAAATGACATAGTGTTTAAGCTACTACATAGCTACTAAACGCAATCCGCAGTTTCAGTTGTGGATGAGTTATAGAAGTGATAGTGAATTAGTCTGCTTCAGGAGCCCTAGTGCCGTTCAGGTAAAAATACCAATATGTGATAAACTACTGTATTAGCTGAAATAGTGGCTTTAATACAAGTATTTATTAGAGTTCATGCCTCACTGCTCTGTTTCATGACGTAAACCAAAAACATGGTTAGAAATAAGAATACATGTACGTCCTGAATAAATAAATACTAAAAAATTGTAGAACTCATTAAAGTTCGAATTCTTAATATTCACCGTTAAAATAAAAGTTCTCTTCTCAAAGTTACAATGTGATTATAAATAAAACCTATTTGTCCTTGTGGAGTAATGTTTTACCAGGGGGCGCACGGAAAGTCGCGATTTATAACGATACCAGGTTTGAACGACGTATCAAAGTCAACTTTTCTCATATGACAGCATTGGTTTAATCTTTTTCAACACTGCCAGATAAATAACTCGAATATATATATATATCTTATCATTCGCAATGTGTTTTTGATGAAATGTAGTTTACTTAGAATAAACGGTCTGAGATATAATCGTATTGGAATCGAAGTTGAACGACCAACAACGAACTTTTGGTGCGCATGTGTATAGCAACAAACATTTAGTTTTTGTGTTATCATTAATCAAACTTATGGATAAAGATCGCCCTTTCCTTAGTTAAATAAAAAAATTTGTTTAGGCCTAAAGTTATCACAAATTTACACAGGTAAAAACCGATCTGTTCCGTCACATAGTCTGCAATAAGTTTTTGTTTTCATCCATTTATAGCTGAGCACAAATAACATTACCTTACTAAGCAGTTGATTAGCAACTATGGATTTACACTCCAGTTTAGCAGTGTAAAACTAGAGGGAAGGCAGCTAGTCATTACCACCCACCGCCAACTCTTGGGCTACTCTTTTACCAACGAATAGTGGGATTGATCGTCATATTATAACGCCCTCACGGATGAAAAGGCGAGCATGTTTGGTGTGACGGGGATTCGCACTCGCGACCCTCCAATTACGAGTCAAGTGCTTGAACACCTGATCATGTCTGACTGACTCTGATTCTCCTGACTGTAATTAGGGTTCGGTGACATTCGATATTTTGAAGTTTTCGAACTTTCCAGATGAGAACTCCATTTTCTCACTGCTAATAGTATAACATACTGACCGAGGTGTTTTAATAAGGTGTTTTCTCCGACATGTGGATATCGTAACAGTTAACTTCAGGAAATAGTTTGACTTCTTATTCTTGGTGGTTCATGTATTATTTTTAATCTATTTATTAGCTGTTCTACCCAGTTAACTTCCTTTCCAACAGATGGCTAGTTAAGGTTTTAATGAAGGAGACAAGGGCTCACGCACCTGTGTAATTTCCACCACGCATTTCTCAATTCCAATTTTGTTAGTATTTGAGGCCTGCTAATGTACGTTGAGATGACAGTCTACCTATATTTACTGTCACGCTTTACCTTTAGCAAAGTGAAATGTATGCCTAATATTTCTATGTATGTATATAGAGGTAACAACGGTTTCCACCTAATAGGTTTTTATTAGCTTGGTGTTTACGTCCGTGGAACGATATTAAGTGGAAACAGCACTTGTTCTAAGTGGTTATAGTAAATAAAAACAATAAAACATTGGTTGGTACATAGGTCACTGACGACGGTACTGACAACATTGTTTGGTACAGAGATCAGTGACGATGGTACTGACAACATTGTTTGGTACAGAGATCAGTGACGATGGTACTGACAACATTGTTTGGTACAGAGATCAGTGACGATGGTACTGACAACATTGTTTGGTACAGAGATCAGTGACAACAGTACTGACAACATTGTTTGGTACAGAGATCAATGACGACGGTACTGACGACATTGTTTGGTACATAGATCAGTGAGAACTCTTGGTTGAATGCACGTAGATTTCCGATAGGTTTCACTTTCTTCTAGTTTCTCCTTTGTCTTTCGTCATGGAGAACTTTATTTTTCTGCATTCTTAGAGTGTAGATATGACGTCATGAAACGTCACACGCGATTAATGCACTAGCGCCATCTATACAAAAGTAATAGTACTATAATAGTACTGTCTGTTTTATGTCCATGTAAATTATTCGCAGGATTGGACTGATCTTCACCAAAACTGGTATGGAAGTTCATTAGATCCATGTGTGGTTACATACAAACGTTCAGTTTTGCATTTTGCGGTTTTTCTGAGTGTTTCTGAGGGATTTTTTTTTAACCACTACTTCTACATGCTGATAGATCTTCAAGAAGTTTGGCCTGGTGATTTGTTGAGAGATATGTTCAAACTTACGGCTTCACATTTTGTTTTGCTGTTTTGATTGTTGTTGTTTTTTTAATTATATATAATGGAAACAACTTTCATATCCTAAAATAACCTTTCATTAATCATGAATTTACATAACTTCCGTCCAGCTAATTGTTTTTAATTCATCAGTTTTTTTGTAGGCTTAACATTGTTTTAACTTCGTCAATGTGGGGCAGTTGCAGTCTGTGTGTTTTCTAGGTTTTGACGTTATTTTACCTTCACAAATGTGGGGCATAACGAATTGTTTGTTTTTGAATTTCGCACAAAGCTACTCGAGGGCTATATGTACTAGCCGTCCTTAATTTAGCAGTGTAAGACTAGAGGGAAGGCAGCTAGTTCACCACCACCCACCGCCAACTCTTGGGCTACTCTTTTACCAACGAATAGTGGGATTGACTATCACATTATAACGCCACCACGGATGAAAAGGCGAGCATGTTTGGTGCGACGGGGATTCGAACCCGAAACCCTCGAATTATGGGTAGAGTGCCTTAATCACCTGGCCATGCCGGGCCTGTTCCATTATGGTCAGATGGATTAAGGCATTCGACTCGTAATCTGATTTTAAAAGATGACGTATTACGGGTCACTTAATAACAAGTGAAGTGTTAGGTGACGACACGTGTTCATCGTTGTTCGGTGAAAAACGTAAACATTAATCATTTGTATCCATAACAAAGGTAGACTATCTTATCTGTTGCTTTAAAAATGAAACTATAACAGAATTTCCGTACTTTCAGATACGAATTTGTACAAACATCGCTTATAACAGAATGGAATTCATTCCATACAAGCTGCACATAACTTATAGAAAGCTTGTTTTTTTCAAGTACAATAAAATAAGCCATACAACATGCGTGTCGAATTGACCCAGCGTTTAAGAGCTACACATTTCTACGATTGACTTAGAAAGTGCTATAAATTTCCACCAACTAACCAGGATCGTCTTTTCTAATCTCCTGTGCATCTAGAAAGTGTTGGTTTTCCCTCGGTAACAAAACCGTCAGTATGTTTTGTCACAATTTTTAATAACCCGAGCACCAATGGAACTGAAGAACTGATTTAAAACGATGCGGTGTGATTGTAAAAGATACATTGGTTTGGTTTCCACGATACTTGTTGGTAAATGAAACGTTTGTGGACAGGCCGATTCTTCAACTTATTTATAATAAATGGCAAAATCAGCACGGATATTATAATTAATATGTATACATTAATTAAAAATGCTTTTGAAGGAGAGCTCAATACGGAACCAACTACATCATCCTAAGCCCGAAGGAAGGTACGATACCGAACCATGACACATGGTATTTGGCGGTGACGTTATAGGCTTTTAAAATTCTAATTTTAATGATATATTGTGGCATTAACTACATACGATACGATAATATTATTTTATTTCACAGTCGAAATGAGATAAAATCAGGTACAGTGTCACACCAACCACCAGGAAACATTTTACTAGAAAGCTACAGAAAAACCTCATCTACAGGGTATGTTTATTTTCGGGCTTGGGTTATCTGATGTGTCTCTCGCGGAGAATCGAACTTCGGATTTTAACGTTGTAACTTCGTAAACTTATCATTGTTCCCCATGGAGGACGTGACTAAGAACTTAGAATCATTACCTCCCATAAAACACATTAAACTGACAGACTAAAGGGAAGGCAGCTAGTCATAAACACCAGCCGCCAACTCTTGGATTCTTGTCTGGCCGAGTAGTAAGATTAAACACTCACTCCTATAGCGTGTCCACAGCTTCATAGTACGGGATGTCTTATGACAATCAATAGATCGTCTGACCTACAGTAATTATAATTAACCTGATTGCAATATGTCGCCGCCTAACAAGATAACGAACTAAAATGCAAACAAACAACGTTTTCATCGAATCATGGATGGCGATTGTTTGTCTTTGATTCCAAATACGAAATAATTTTTATTAGAACGTAATCGGATGGCAAAGATTTAGATTTCCAATTTTTCAGAAGAATATCACATTGAAATAAAATGTCCTTTTGGAAACCACAAAGATCCCTACGTATTCCACGAACTTGTTTGTTGGTTTGAAGTTAAATTTGTTTGTTTGTTTTTAATTTCGCGCAAAGCTACACGAGGTCTATCTGCGCTATCCGTCCCTGATTTAACAGTGTAAGACTAGAGGGAAGGCAGCTAGTCATTACCACCCACCGCCAACTCTTCGGCTACTCTTTTGCCAATAAATAATGGGATTGACCATTACATTATAACACCCCCACGGCTGAAAGGGCAAGCATGTTTGGTGTGACGGGGATTCGAAGTCGCGACCCTCAGATTACGAGTCGAGCGCCTTAACCACCTGGCCATGCCGGGTCTTTACAAGTTAAGTACAACGAAACACAATGGGATATCTCTGCTCTTCCCACCAGGGGTATCTGAAAATATACTTCTGTTCTACTGGGACGTAACTTACTAGTACGTACGTTCGCCAAATAAGTCAAAATTTAGTGGCGTAACCATCTCTATACTGAAATACTATGTGCGTAAAGTGTACTATACGTGTATGTACGCTACGCGTCTGTTGTGCTATACTTGGAAATAGCGGTAAGTTTTAACTGTAAAACGTGCATTTCACACGTTAAAACAGAGATTCGAAAATTCTTTAACGGCTGGAAAAAATCTAATATCGACAAAACAAAATATTTGACATGTCCATAAATGATATTCATTGATAAGAACACCTGAACCGCCAGAGGACAGCGAATACCTCAAATTCGTGGATTTAACTGGGAAAGACGGGCCTGATTAGAGTCGTGAAGAAGGGACCTGACGATAAACATAAGTCTGTGTTAGGCTTAGCACCTTAAAGCTAGCATCAAAATTAAACGTTGAGCATTACTATTCAGAAAGAAAGACAATTCACGGATAGCTGAATTAAAAGAAGTATTGTTTTGTTTTTTGAATTTCGCGCAAAGCTTCTCGAGGACTATCTTCGATGAAAAGAAAGGAACTTAGGTGACGTAAATCTAATAGACCGTATACATACAGCATGGTCAGCTTAGCGTGATCTATCAGTTAATGTGTGTGTATACACACGGCATGGTCAGCTTAGCGTGATCTATTAGTTAATGTGTATGTATACATCCAGAATGGTCAGCTTACCGTGATCTATCAGTTAATGTGTATGAATTCGCGATCCGTTGCCAAAAAAAACAAATCGCGTTCTGAGATTATGGGTGTACTCTAAAAGTGACAGTCAAATGTTATAATTTGATGAAAGAAATGTAGCTTAACAGTTAGCAGCGGGTGTTATTTAATATTTTCCTTACTTACTGACAATCGTTTTAAAATTCGAAGCAACTAAACACGTACGATTTAACTTATGTTGCAAAGTAAACTTTGCGTTACGTGCAAAATTATCCATTTTTCATGTTGAATTTATAAGAAAATTATAGTTTCGATACTTCTTTGTTTCTACAAAAATTATGTTTATGTCTCTCTCCGTAGGGCCTGGCATAGCCAGGTGGTTAAGGTACTCGATTCATAATGTGAGGGTCGCGGGTTCGAATTACCGTCACACCAAACATGCTCGCTCTTTCAGCTGTGGGGGGGTTATAATGTGGCGGTTAAGCCCACTATTCGTTCGTAAAAGAGTAGCCCAAGAGTTGGCGGTGGGTGGTGATGACTAACTGCCTTCCCTCTAGTCTTACACTGCTAAATTAGAGACAGGTAGCGAAGATAGCTCTCGTGTAGCTTTGCATGAAATTCAAGAACAAACTCTCTTTGTTTATATATATATATACATGTGTATGGTATATAGTGTTGTAAAAAAAAAAGACATCTTCTTAAACCTTGGAGTAAGGGACCAATGAAAGGGTAACGAAAACGAATGTACATAAAAACACATCTCTCCATACTACAATGAGTTACCCACAAATCATTTGTAATTCTTTACTAAAGGTCACGAGGTTGCCTTATGATTCATTACACTTTCTGACATTGTTTGGTACTGTTATCCATGTACTGTCCATCACACCTGTTTAACGTGACCGGAAGTTCATAAAAATGCTAAAAATAAGTTCGTGTTTATTATTTTTAAAACAAATGATTTCACTACGGCGGGACTACAGGGTGTGAATATGGTTCATAAGAATAGATTTACACGCCCCCTCACGGTGACTAACAGAAGTTTTTTTTGTGGTGAAACGGTGTCAACAGACTAGATTTTTGTTACCCCAAAGTAGTGAAAGTGATTTCAAAAGAGAGGAAAACCTGGATCGTTTTCACCTTTTTCATGACTTTCCCTACGTTCCTGGTTTCCCCGTGAACGTCGAGTGTCGTGGGTTGAACACACGTCGAAATAAAAAAAAAACAAATATATATTAAAATGCTATGAAAGAAGATATTAGCTGATGTACTTAGTTGAGCTTCCATTTAAAAACAATAAAATTAGTTTACGAAACTTATATCGTAAAGAGTCTCCAAAGTTCAGCAGAACGTGCGTTAGGATCTAAAGTAATTTGTCTTCTAAACTGCTTTATGTTAAGAGTTTAACAAATTTCTTCCTCAAGTTACACCTCAACTTTCCTCTGTATATGTTTCGCTGTTTTCAGTACCATTATTTGTTACTTCAAGTGGCAATAACATACAAGTCATACAGCTGTCTTACATACGTACCTGTTTCTCAGCCTAGGTGTGACCTATGTGACAGTCATGACCAAGTGCTGTTATATAAGAACAGCCCGAATATTGTACAGCTGTCTTACATACGTACCTGTTTCTCAGCCTAGCTGTGACCTAAGTGACAGTCATGACCCAGTGCTGTTACATGAGAACAGCCCGAATATTGTACAGCTGTCTTACATACGTACCTGTTTCTCAGCCTAGGTGTGATCTATGTGACAGTCATGACCCAGTGCTGTTACATGAGAACAGCCCGAATATTGTACAGCTGTCTTACATACGTACCTGTTTCTCAGCCTAGGTGTGATCTATGTGACAGTCATGACCCAGTGCTGTTACATGAGAACAGCCCGAATATTGTACAGCTGTCTTACATACGTACCTGTTTCTCAGCCTAGGTGTGATCTATGTGACAGTCATGACCCAGTGCTGTTACATGAGAACAGCCCGAATATTGTACAGCTGTCTTACATACGTACCTGTTTCTCAGCCTAGGTGTGATCTATGTGACAGTCATGACCCAGTGCTGTTACATGAGAACAGCCCGAATATTGTACAGCTGTCTTACATACGTACCTGTTTCTCAGCCTAGGTGTGATCTATGTGACAGTCATGACCCAGTGCTGTTACATGAGAACAGCCCGAATATTGTACAGCTGTCTTACATACGTACCTGTTTCTCAGCCTAGGTGTGATCTATGTGACAGTCATGACCCAGTGGTGTTACATGAGAACAGCCCGAATATTGTACAGCTGTCTTACATACGTACCTGTTTCTCAGCCTAGGTGTGATCTATGTGACAGTCATGACCCAGTGCTGTTACATGAGAACAGCCCGAATATTGTACAGCTGTCTTACATACGTACCTGTTTCTCAGCCTAGGTGTGATCTATGTGACAGTCATGACCCAGTGCTGTTACATGAGAACAGCCCGAATATTGTACAGCTGTCTTACATACGTACCTGTTTCTCAGCCTAGGTGTGATCTATGTGACAGTCATGACCCAGTGCTGTTACATGAGAACAGCCCGAATATTAATGATAGGTGCTGCCAAATAGTTACTTTCTCTTTAATCCAGTGACTATCAACCTTCTGTCAACCTTTCTTTAACTGAAGTATCATTTTCAAATATTGTATACCAGTCGTGACCTAATAACCGGCTTTTGTAAAAAATATCTGGTTTATTAAACGAATAACTGATAACGAAAAATCCGATAAATATCGTATCATCCGTTTTCAAAATTCTCTTCGCGAACTTTCACCGGTATTGGACAATAAGTGTTTTGTCGGTTCAAGTTTGTTTTAACTTCACAAATATCGGACAGCATGTTTTATAGGTTTAACATTGTTTTAACTTCATCAAAGTGAGACAGCAATGTGTTTTATAAGTTTTAACTTCACAAATGTGGAACAGTCAGTACGTTTTGTAGGTTTAACGTTGTTTTAACTTCGTCAATGCGGGACACTGTTTTATAGATTTAACCTTGTTTTAACTTCATTAATGTGGGACATAAGGGAACAAGTCCAGGAGAGAGAGTACAAGGAACTTTAAACTGTTGACAATCAAACTGTATCTGAGATTTAATTTAATAAGGATACATACAGCATTTGTTCTGGGATTATGACCTCTGGAAGTCCATTATATTTTCTATAGACGCAGAGCCAATACCACCAGACTCTTGCACGACGTAAAATACGGGGAGTTCGTTAAATACGTTGAATTTACATAACTCAACTTCCTAGTTCAAAACTCGTAATTGGTAGAGCACAGATGCGTAGCTTTGAGCTTGAATATTATCCTAGCGGACATTTTACAAACTAGTTTTTGTTACTTCTTTTTCTGGGTTTCTTCTTGTTTGACAAATTAGAAGTATGATTTATTAAGTACCCTACACCAACCAGCTCCTCAAGCTTATAACCTGAAACTCTAGTTTCGATATCCTCTGTTGGCAGAGCACAGCACAGACTACTGTATACAAACAAAAAATATCTCAAACAATTAAACAATACTGTAACTGTAACAAACCAAAAATCACTGTTAAAAATAACAGCTCCCGTTTAATACAAAACATTGATACGTGTGTGTGTGTGTGTGTGGTGTGAAAGCTCCACCTGGTGAGCTTTTAATGTGCAATTGCTAGTAAGAATAAACAATATAACTTCTACCATCCCACCCATCCTCCTAGATTTTCTGTTCTTCAACAAGAGCAGAATTTGACATTGTACTATCTGTACACATGTCTCCCCAAAGGGATCAAACATCGAATTTTAGTGTTTTGGCACCTCCGGCTTTTGTACTGTGCCACCGGTGGAGATCGAACTGTCGAAAATTATGGCAACGTATAAAAGTGTTACCTACCTGCGCCCCTATTGTTGAAGTTATGAACTAGAATTAATACTAGTTAATACCACCACCTACTTTTGGGATGCTCTTCAGCAAAGAAAAGTGAAAATGACTATCACATTATGCGGGATATGAACCTGGAACTTTCAGGTTCTGATTAATGTGCCCTAACCATCAGGCCATCCTGAGCTTTGTTTGAGTGCTATACGTTCGTTATTTTACTATGTTTTCCCTTTATTTATTCATGTATACTAAAATTTTTCACGTTTTCTCAGTATGTGTATTACAAACTCTAAGTGGCATGTATTGTAGTTTTGTATAGTTTATACAAGTTACAATGTTCACTAACACTAACTCAACGTGTTTAACACGTGTAACTTACTTATTTGTCATTTCATCCTTTCAACTAAATTTTTGTGCTGCCACAATCAACTTAAGTTCCGATAGATGGAGCCATAGTCGTAACCCTAGAAGACAAGTTTTAGATCGTATTGGTATACACTTATCATGAAAACATGAGAAACTACGATACTCAACTGATATGAGGGCAGAATCTTCATCCAATGTGAAGAAACGCATTTAATATTACAATGTATACTCCAGCAAGGTCAAGAAAACCCGACTTTTAAATCAATAGCCTCAAATATCCTTCGCTGTGGATCTGATACAAAGGTATACCTTGAAACAAGGCTTCTTTTTTCCTGTAATTTTAGGACCACCGGAACGCAATAGTTCTAATAATTTATTTTGAAGATAGATATACAACAAATCAATATAACACAATATTGATACCATGAAGCTATAAATTCCAGACAATAATGATGTAATTAAAAACAATATAATTAAAACGATACATTATATACAAGCACAGGTAAAGCGTACATACAGACAGATAAATCAGTTTGTTATTTCGTCCATAAATCCAATAGGAGACTGGTTTAAATAAATCGTACTACCGAATGGTACCACAAACAACCATTTAAAAACTCTTAAAACAGTTTCGGTAAACTAGATTACTAATAGTATTGGCTCGTACACGGAAATGGTTTGTGTATAAATTTGACAATGTAATTTATTATCTTTCTTTCGTTTTCTAATATTATTTAAAACTGAACCATTCTAATAAACTTTCACTGGTTTATTAACGAAAACAAAGAGAACTTTCTTTCAAACAAAGAAAACATTTGTGCCAGACTGAAATCGATTGGTGTGTGTGCTAAGATATTTACTAAAGTCAGTGTTAAAATTAAGATATGAGATCACATTTGGACAGATGTCGCTGTAAAACATAGACATTTACATATTTATCTATTAACTAATAAAAGATATAAAAAATTAAAATTTTCAAGAGGGTCCGTCTTTTTTTTTTTGCCACCTCTGTATGTGAGTTTTACAATTGAAACAATCATGGTTGATAAATATTGTATGAGACAGACTAACAATGAAGATCATAGATATAATGATTGACGTTTGTTTTACAATACAAAAATTCCATTTTCATCTTTCCGAAATATTTTGGCAACGTCACTGTATTTATTACACAAACGAGTTCAAAGTTTTAACACTGTTTATATTCCTGGTTCTACGGTAATTACTCCGTAATAGGATTTTATTTAACAAACAAATAAGAAATGTGACGTTCCTCATTACTAGCTGGTTACGTATGTAATAACACAGAAAGAAACGCAACGTGTTGTAACTATTTACAGAGACATGTGTTGTTGAATCAACAACTCAGGAACGTGTCAACAAAAAAGACAAGAAGCGACCACCACTTATCAACACAGTAACGTTAATAACTTGTATGGTTATATAACAGATTAAAATACGGTAGTTTCATATATTATAATAAAGATTATACAGTTTAATATCTTACGAATGAGAACATTATTTAATATAATCCATAGAAACCAGCAGTCTTTGGGTAAACTTAAATTATGTGACTGACTGATCTATTTTGTGGACAAAGAAATGAATAGTAGGAATCTTTATTAAACAAAACGTAATTATACACGTGTAGACGCAGTAGACGCACAATTAAGCTGCTCTTTGTTGATACTGAAATAGTCGCTTTTAAGCGCAAATTTACTTTATACGTTTCGTACAACAGGGTAAACCGTTACAACAATACAGTTCCACGGTACTTCAATATAATATACACAATTATCGCTGGATTGAAAAACACGGTTATTTCATAAGACAAATTTGAATAATGACCACAATCAGAACTGAAAGTAAAGGAGCAAGCGGTACAGCTACAACGTTAAAATATTTTAACCTGTTTTAGCAATAATCGTTATTCTCTAAAGTTGTCCTTAACATTTTGACTTACCCTCTGAACGTATCGCTGTGTTTAGAAAGTTGAACCACTAACAAACAAATAAATCCCTATTAGGATTGCTAGTTTTAGATTTGTGGTTTGACTTCTAATAAACATAAATAAGGCTTATCACTATAAAGGATTTAATGTTATACATTTATTTTAATATCTCTGTTTCAATTAATTGCATGTAACGTATACTGTTAAATGTGTATTGCGCATGTCCCGTCTGTTCTTTAAATTTGTAGATTCTCGAGGGTAAGAATGAACAATAAATGTTTTACGAAAGCATTAACGTATTTTCGAATATTGTTGCCAAGTGAATTTTCGGGAATCTAACCTATAGAGTATAAAAGGTAACAATCGTAAGACGACAAGAGACAGTCAGTATACTAAGCCTGGGAAGCTATAACAGTGATAAACGCTTATTAATAGGAAAACTACAGATATCTAACCAGAAATGTGAATAAATTTCGAACATTACAGTTTAACTTCAGTGAATTAATTTCGATTTTAATATTTCTACAAGTACATTAAATATCTATCTTCCTCTGTGAAAAGTAAGCTTGTAAACCACGTTAGGCCAAACAAGAATAGATCTAGCTAGCATTCCCGTCAATTGCGGCGTATCTGTGTATCAACATAAAATTAATTCGCTCATCGTGGTCCTGGACCGTCGATAAAATATTCAGTTCTAGACCAAAGAGAAGACTGCAAATTGTTTGAGAGTTGGTAACATTTTTTGTATATAAACCATTATTTGTAATAACCGTTATTATAAATTGTATTGTTGTTTGTATATTAAAACATCTGTGTTAAAAAAGAAAAACGTGTGTATCCACCTTGTTAGCAAATAATACACAGCAACATTTACTTAACTTCTAAATTAAAATTTCCAGTTATTTGAAATGGTAATACATAACATACGCAGCATAATAAATCGGTGACCTTTCTGTGACAAATTAGAATATTTAACATCACTTAAAGCAACAGTGCTTGAAATTATGCTAAATTTTCATTATCAACATTGACTATAAATGACATTAAAAATGTTTGTTTCAGGACGTCACGTTAGGGGGAGCTGTAATAGACACTGATATAATCTACAAAATTTAAACGATAATGTATTTCTATCGTTTCTTGTTACTTTCTTGACCATTGCGATATAGAAGGTGTTAAATTATTTTGTAACTGATGTTTTTCGATAAGTAAAAAATTAAATAGTTGACATTAAAATGTTTGACAGATTCATTAATAACCAACATAACATTCTGTACGTTTGAATCTCTAGGTAAGCCTTCTGGTGCCATAACTTTTAGTTTCCCGTAGTTTTACAGATAAAATTTGATATTAAAATAAAATATATATTACTCTGCTAAACCTAATAACACTGATTTATTAATATATATTAAAAAATGCTAAAAGTACATATATTTTAGTTTCAATATATATTTATTTATATTGAAAAGAACACTTTATAAATATACTTGGTATTAGAACACTTAAGCCTTTTAATACAATCGTTCAAAATGTCATACCTGTAACATTTTCCTTTGCAATAAAAGTCGTAACTTCTAATGAAAAATGTTTTCTATAGTAAACTCGAGATGAAACCATCGTTCAACTGAGATGAATATTTAAGTTACAATACCAGGAACAATATGTGATATTTACTGTAAATACCTAGTCTGATTGGAACATTCACACATAGCTGTAAGACGTCCTTCTGACGACATTTTTCACACTTAACTAACTGACCCCTTTCAGGTGAAGACGACTTGATTTCCAGACTATTATCAGTTCTTCGTAAAAACAGTTTACGTGAAAATAATTACAGAAAATCTTTAAACTAAAAAATGTAAACTATTCAACGTAGATTTTTAAGACTTTCTTCGGCAAAATATTTTCCATTAAAAATCTCTAAAATAAGACTTACTAACAAAAATGTACGTCATATCAAAAAGTAAACTGGTTTCACAAATTTAACAGTCGTTTCATGAAATTTTCATTTTTTAACATGTAAAAAAAATCCCATTAGTAAGAAATTCCGGTTCTAGTTTTCATTGCACTTGTATTATTACTTTAGTTTCCCCATGTGCAGTCCGTTAAACTGTCTGTTCTACGAGACTTGAAATGGTCAACACCTTCACCACACGGAGCATTTCTTCTCGGGATTCATTCTACTTCCAACTGGACAGTTGTAGGCTCGTGCGAAGTCATAAGAATTTGACAAAGGCCCAAGAACCCTAGCAATGGAACAACTAAAATTTCAAAATACCTAAACAGATTAACACCCCCCCCTTAATAAAATATTCATATCAATTAATTTACCTTGAAGTTTAATCCGTTTAGGGCGTCTAATAAAACTTTTAATATGCTGTTTTCTTGATGTTTCACCATTTTAATGTAATATGTATTTAACTTTAACTACAATTCCAAAATTTTGGCTACGTTTAATGGAATACTCAACTGGTTTTCTACTGTACTCTCACACAAATCTCAACCATAAATAAATAAATATGGAAAAGCCACATCAATACAAAATCTATACAAGAAGCTACGATCTCCGAGTCATTCGCATGGAAAATAAAAACTACACACACACTACATAAACTAAATATATACAATCTGTATATACGGGCTAAATCATCTGCACAGAGAAACAAGGAAAGTATCACGTAAAGACATGGGTTATACAGATTTATTTATGAGAAACTTTATCTGATGTTTTCAATACGTAAGAATATTATTTGGAAAACTCCTTACGACCCTGTCTTACCGAATTGGCCCTGGACTGTGAACCGATGATCGAATCTTGGTTAGGGCATCTTCTGGTCTCATGGTCCCACACCAGATCTAACAATATTTAAACTCGTTTTTGTTTTAATATTACTAATTAAACACATATATTTAAGATAATATACATAAGGGTAGAATTTATCATACTTGAAATAAAATAATAATATTTAGGTGTTTGTACAGATAATGAAAAATGAAGGAAAACAAACTTACCTATTCAAAACAGTATACATTATATTACATCGTTTAACTAATATCAAAAGTTGTTTGTTTGAAATATTCGTACAAAGACGAGATGTAAGACACATGGTGAATAGCACCCACCGCCAACTGTTTTTCTGGCCGAAAATTGGAATTCTACCATCACTTCTATGATACGCCCACAGCCCTCTTATTATGTTTTTGTGACAAGGAGACACAGTCTATGTACAGAAAGGATTAGACCAAACCCAGCCATATTTCAGTAGTTAAAGTAACGGCGCCGACGTATATAGATGTTGCTGCTGATTTAACGAAGCTTTTTCGTTTGTTTTGAATTTCGTGCAAAGCTGCATGAGGGCTGTTTGCACTAGCCGTCCCTAATTTAGCAGTGTAAGACTAGAGGGAAGGCAGCTAGTCATCACCACCCACCGCCAACTCTTGGGCTACTCTTTTATCAACGAACAGTGGGACTGATCGTCACATTATAATGCCCCCAAAGCTGAAAGAGCATGTTTGCTGTGACGGGGATTCGAACCCGCGACCCTCAGATTACAAGTCGAATGCCTTAACCCCCTGGCCATGCCGAGCCTATCTCAGAGTTGTACAATTAGTCATCTGCGCTCTGGACACTGCGGGAAATCGAGTCCTGAATTTTTGTGTTGTAGTTCCGTAAACGTTCCGCTAACCCACAAAACAGTTATACCAATTTTACAATAAACACAATAGTGACGTTATAATAAATATTCTTTATGACAAGCCCATACCTGAGCGAAGTTCAGGAAAAACAACTGATCATGGTCCAGACGAATACCTGGAAGAAGCGGTTCCTTCCCGTACTTTCGTTCCCACTTCTTGTAGGCCTAAAACAAACATTCTATTTTATTGGGAAAATTTCCTACACAGAAATACTTTTTACTGTAATACACGCTTATTGCATGAGCTGTCAGACTTTGTTTCTTATGTTGCAATGCGTTTAATATGTCAACCATAAAACGCTATCTTTATTAAACTGGTAGTTAGTTAGTTTGTTTGTTTGTGTTTTTTTGGAATTTCGCGCAAAGCTACACGAGGGCTATCTGCGCTAGCCGTCCCTAATTTAGCAGTGTAAGACTAGAGGGAAGGCAGCTAGTCATCACCACCCACCGCCAACTCTTGGGCTACTCTTTTACCAACGAATAGTGGGATTGACCGTCACATTATAACGCCCCCACGGTTGGGAGGGCGAGCATGTTTGGCGCGACGCGAACCCGCGACCCTCGGATTACGAGTCGCACGCCTTACGCGCTTGGCCATGCCAGGCCCAAACTGGTAGTTAAAGTAAAATTCGTCAAAGAAAGTTTGTGACCAAACCAGTACAATTCTTTTTGGTTTTCCTGTGCCACTAGATGTATATTAAAACTACACATCATTGTAGTACAATTTTGTCTTACCCTGTACGATTGCTTGAGCCCGCCATTGTCAGCGATGTTTTCTCCTTGTGTCATTTTTCCGTTAACCTATGAAATGTTTTAAGGAGAAAAAAATTCTCTAAGTCATGCGATGAATTATAGAAAAATAAACGTTTTTTACATACTATGGTGCAATATGAAACACCAATAGGTAAAAATAAGTAAAATAAATAAAACAGTATTATTACGAAAAATTTTCGATAAAAAGAAACTGGTTAAAACTAAAAACGCTTCTGGGTGTTGTTTTTTTTTCAATTTCGGTTCATTTAGGACAAAATTATTGAAATTAATTTCGTCCTAGATGTCACGAAAATTGTAATAAATGGTTTCTAGATATATCTTGAAACTCATACGAACTACAGCTGGTTGCTATGAGCATTTTGCTGTTAGGCATAGTTCTTGCTTTACGTACAGAGTGAAGTTGTTTGAAGCATACCATATAAATTATATAAAAAAAAACAACAGTTCTATTTATCATAATATACCATTTTTGCTTCAAAAGGCGTTCGTATCATAACACTAGTGGTAGTAGTGTAAAACCTCCAAACAAGTGAACGATTCACATTATTATATAATTTCTTTACAATATTACTGTTTAAGACATAGAGGGGGAAAAAAAAAAAAAACGTAGTTTATTTCAGTATACATCTTCTTACAAAACATTTATGCTGTAATATCCAGTAAAACTTCCTTAACTAACTTACCTGCTGTAGTACTGGTTGGTATTGACGTTAAGCCTACTCTAAACTACACGTTTATATTGACGTTATACCTGCATCAGTTACGAAGATATTTACTAGTTTAACACTAAGTGTGTTATCATAACGTTGTAGTTTGTACAAATTATGCTTAAAATATGAAATCACGGTAAACATATTTTGTAAACAGCACAAACTTACATTCAACCCTATATCCTCTACGACGTAGCTCGAATAATAGTCAACGATACACTGCGCACGCTCGCGAAATCTTTCGATTGTTCTATTATTCCACCACTGCTTCAAATTGCCGTCTTTATCAAACTGGCGCCCTGTTGAATAATTTAAAGAAAAATAAATTATTAAGAATTTGAACTGAAAAAACAACAACAATGTTATACTTTTCACATAAATTTAAACTTTTATTATTAATTACCACGAATTATAAATATATTATAATAAAGTTACCACCAAACATAATGTTCTTTAAATATACCAAACTGGGAGAGGGGTATCTTTAATTGTAAATGGAATATTCTAAATGTTGATTATTATTACGTTTCTCCAGCAAAAGGCATTCATGCCATAACAGTTCCTTTATATTTTATAGTGTTTCCTTAGAGGCTATGTATTTAGCTTTTTCCATTCATATATTGGCATAGAAGTATTGTTTGTTTCGTTTGTTTTTGAATTTCGCGCAAAGCTACTCAAGGGATATCTGCGCTCGCCGTCCCTAATTTAGCAGTGTAAGACTAGAGGGAAGGCAGCTAGTCATCATCATCATCCACCACCAACTATTGGACTACTCTTTAACCAACGAATAGTGGGGTTGACGATCACATTATAACGTCCCAGCACAGAAGTAGATAAACCTATGTAAATGCAAATAAAACCTAAAGTTATTGTTGTAATTTGTCATTATTTATGTTAGTAATACATAATGAAACGTAAGTATTGTTAATTACGTAAGCTTTCTCGCTAATTGTGTAATTAATACACAGCTAAATAAAAATGCTTTAAACGTTTTCAGTGATAAAAAAACATTTTCATCTCATGCTTAACATACCATTTGTCGACCTGACTTACATAAAAACCGGCAACCTATAACCTGG
This sequence comes from Tachypleus tridentatus, assembly GCF_004210375.1. Taxonomy (NCBI): domain Eukaryota; kingdom Metazoa; phylum Arthropoda; class Merostomata; order Xiphosura; family Limulidae; genus Tachypleus; species Tachypleus tridentatus. The sequence goes on along the minus strand of NC_134830.1, from coordinate 8,561,292 downwards.
CTGATTTATCTTAACATATTGTGAGATTTATAAATATGTTTGGAATTAATGATCAGTTAAGTTATCTTTCCAACCAAATGCACGTGCAATTTGACATACATGCTCAAGGCTTCACATTCCGTCATTCATATTCACTGATAATTTTGTAACCCTCACAAGAAAGATTTATCATCTTCTCTTCAAATCCGCATGTAATTTGTAGTATAAGGAATTTCTTACCATGTTGTTGGAGGATTTAGTAATGTTGTAGCTCAATCCAAGGTCTGTGACTTTGTCATCAGATCCGTGTGCGATACCAGAGAATGCAGTAATAAATATCTTACCTTGTTGTCAGACCAACGAGAAAATCAGACTTCGTGATGCTATCGTCAGATTCAAGTGTAGTATCTCAGCTTATGGTGAGGATTTTCTTACCTTGTCACCAAATGAACGAGTAATTTGTACCCAAATACAGATCTCCTTATATTGTCATCAGTTAAACATGTACCCTCCCATACGTTTAACAGGTTAGTTAAACATGTACCATCCCACACGTTTAACAGGTTAGTTAAACATGTACCCTCCCATACGTTTAACAAGTTATTTGATTCCCAAATAAAGAATTCCTAACTTGTCACCAGTTTAACAACTAATTTAATACGCTAATATAGAATCCTTGTTTTCTCATTAGTTCAACACGTAAGTTAATACTCTGCCTCAGACTTTATTATCTTGCCCTTAATTCAACCCGTAAGTTAACACTCTAGCCAAGACTTTACTGTCTTGTCCTGAATTCAACATGTAATTTAATACTCTGCCCCAGACTTTACTGTCTTGTTCTTAATTCGACATGTAATTTAATACTCTGCCCCAGAATTTAGTGTCTTGTCTTTAATTCGACATGTAATTTAATACTCTGCCCCAGACTTTACTGTCTTGTCCTTAATTCGACGTGTAATTTAATAATCTGCCCCAGACTTTACTGTCTTGTCCTTAATTCAACATGTAATTTAATACTCTGCCCCAGACTTTACTGTCTTGTCCTTAATTCAACATGTAATTTAATACTCTACCCTAGATTTTACTGTCTTGTCCTTAATTCAACATGTAATTTAATACTCTGCCCCAGACTTTACTGTCTTGCCCTTAATTCGACATGTAATTTAATATTCTGTCCCAGACTTTACTGTCTTGTCCTTAATTCAACATGTAATTTAATACTCTGCCCCAGACTTTACTGTCTTGTCCTTAATTCGACATGTAATTTAATACTCTGTCCCAGACTTTACTGTCTTGTCTTTAATTCGACGTGTAATTTAATACTCTGCCCCAGACTTTACTTTCTTGTCCTTAATTCGAAATGTAATTTAATACTCTGCCCCAGACTTTACTGTCTTGTCCTTGATTCAACATGTAATTTAATACCTTAGCCCAAACATTTTTACCTGTTGTTAGTTTAACACATAATTCAATACTATAGTACAAACATTTTTACCTTTGTCATCAAATCCATGAGTAATTTCATGGCCAATAACAACACCAATCCCTCCATAGTTCAGTGATCTAAATTTAAATATATTTATTTGAAGATAAAGATACACAAATGGCGCGACATAGTTAAAATATATGGGATTTATTTTACCGAAATGAATTCTTAAATCAAAAATTAGTTGTAGAAGGAAAAGAAACAAATAATTTTTAATCAAGTTTCTAGACTTCGGAAGACCATATTTTAAAGGTTTAAATTATCTATAGAAATTCATGAAGAAAATAAACAATCCTATCGTAATATACTTAAAACATATTCGTACCTATATAGTGTTAATTTATGAATTTGCCATTTGAAATATTTAGCCTTATTACGTTCTTTTCCGCTAGGTTACGTTTCAAAACGATTTAGAATGCGTGGGAAGGTATTATGAAACCATAAACTCTGAAGCTGTGTAAAAGATAGGTTCTTGTGCTATTCATTAGATACCACGATCAGTTATTCAAAACCTGAATTACTACATACACAAGTTTCTGTAAAAGTGGGCCTAACAGTATATTATAGCGACTCTTTTAATTGTGTCGTATTCAATAATTTGTTGGTATGTAGCATACCATAAGGTCCGGCATGGCCAGGGGGGTTAAGACGTTCGACTTATAATTTGAGGGTCGCGGGTTCGTATCCCCGCCACACAAAACATGCTCGCCCTTTCAGCCGTGGGGGCGTTATAAAGTGAGGGTCAATCCCACTATTCATTGGTAAAAGAGTAGCTCAAGAGAAGGCGGTGGGTAGTAATGACTAGCTGCCTTTCCTCTAGTCTTACACTGCTGAATTAGGGACAGCTAACGCAGATATCCGTCGAGTAGCTTTGCGCGAAATTCGAAAACAATCGAACAAAGCATCCCATAAGACCAGTAATATTACCTTTTCAATAATGTAAACGTGATGTCTTACTATTGGAGACGAAATGTTGTACAGAAACGAGTTTATTACACCCCCCAAACAGTTGTTTTAGGACTTTATTTTGTTCGCAAGATAAGTGGATGCTTCTTAAAAGGCAAATAAGACATAAAGTTTCCATTCACTCACGTATCGTGTATTTAAAATAGTAACTAAATATTTTGCCCACAGTTAAAGCGAATAAATCGATAAATCTTCTTTACGTGAAACATTGAGTTACCGCTAGGTGTCACTTATTTCTCCACGAAAGGTTTATTTGTTCGTATTTTAATTTCGCTCAAAGCTACATGAGGGCTATTTACGCTAGCTGTTCCTAATTTTGCAGTGTAACACTAGAGAGGAAGGCAGGTGGTCATCACCACGCTCGTCAACTATTGGGCTACTCTTTTGCCAACGAAAATTGTTATTGACCGTAACATTATAATGTCCTCATAGCTGAAAGGGCGAGCATGTTTGGTGTAACAGGGAATCGAACCCGCGACCCTCAGATTACGTGTTTTACGTCTGCCTGGCCATGTCGGGACTACCATGGAAGATCATACTGTATAAGAAGATGACATCTGATGGTCATAACTTGTTACTTATACACTTTATAACCAAATTCCCTTGTGTTCTGTATTATAAGTTCTGAAATATCACATTACATATTAATAATTTTAAAATATAATTTTATAATGGTTCACCGTTAAACATACTTAGGAAAATAGTGACTGTAAAACAATGGCTGAAGAATTCCGGCTGGAAACACAATGTCGTTTTTATTTGGATTGTAGAAAGCGTTAACAACAGCAGGCTCTGTCATCCACCTACATGGAGCAAAAATTTTAATGGAATTTTCTGAAACGAATAATATATTAGAATAAGTATTTAGCAGCCATCTATTGACAAATTGTATAATTAAACGGACGGAATACAATATGTTGAGTTGTAATTATGTTAGCATTAAAAACAAAAACAAAATGTAATATTGCATATAGTAAGGTTTACCGAAATATGCTTCACTATAAACGAAATTTTACACATATAATTAAGGCTTCACTTATTTACATACAAAATATGTATAAATTAATCTCTTGCTACTTACTGTAAACACTTGAGTTATCTCAAACTGCAATAAACAAGCGGCTTCGACGCGTTTAAATATTATTGAAAAAATGACGTTGTCTTGTTTACACACTTATGATTACAGTGTAAATAAAAATGACGTTGTCTTGTTTACATACTAATGATTACAGTGTAAATAAAAAATCACGTTGTCTTGTTTACACAGTTATGATTACAGTGTAAATAAAAATGACGTTGTCTTGTTTACACACGAATGATTACAGTGTAAATAAAAAATGACGTTGTCTTGTTTACACACTAATGATTACAGTGTAAATAAAAATCACGTTGTCTTGTTTACACACTAATGATTACAGTGTAAATAAAAAATCACGTTGACTTGTTTACACACTAATGATTACAGTGTAAATAAAAAATCACGTTGTCTTGTTTACACACTAATCATTACAGTGTAAATAAAAAAATGACGTTGTCTTGTTTACACACTAATGATTACAGTGTAAATAAAAAATCACGTTGTCTTGTTTACACACGAATGATTACAGTGTAAATAAAAATGACGTTGTCTTGTTTACACACTAATGATTACAGTGTAAATAAAAAATGACGTTGTCTTGTTTACACACGAATGATTACAGTGTAAATAAAAAATGACGTTGTCTTGTTTACACAGTTATGATTACAGTGTAAATAAAAAATGACGTTGTCTTGTTTACACACTTATGATTACAGTGTAAATAAAAAATGACGTTGTCTTGTTTACACAGTTATGATTACAGTGTAAATAAAAATGACGTTGTCTTGTTTACACACGAATGATTACAGTGTAAATAAAAAATGACGTTGTCTTGTTTACACACTAATGATTACAGTGTAAATAAAAATCACGTTGTCTTGTTTACACACTAATGATTACAGTGTAAATAAAAAATCACGTTGTCTTGTTTACACACGAATGATTACAGTGTAAATAAAAAATGACGTTGTCTTGTTTACACACTAATGATTACAGTGTAAATAAAAAATGACGTTGTCTTGTTTACACACGAATGATTACAGTGTAAATAAAAAATGACGTTGTCTTGTTTACACAGTTATGATTACAGTGTAAATAAAAATGACGTTGTCTTGTTTACACACTTATGATTACAGTGTAAATAAAAAATGACGTTGTCTTGTTTACACAGTTATGATTACAGTGTAAATAGAAATGACGTTGTCTTGTTTACACACGAATGATTACAATGCAAATAGAAAATGACGTTGTCTTGTTTACACACTAATGATTACAGTGTAAATAAAAAATCACGTTGTCTTGTTTACACACTAATGATTACAGTGTAAATAAAAATCACGTTGTCTTGTTTACACACGAATGATTACAGTGTAAATAAAAAATGACGTTGTCTTGTTTACACACTAATGATTACAGTGTAAATAAAAAATCACGTTGTCTTGTTTACACACGAATGATTACAGTGTAAATAAAAATAACGTTGTCTTGTTTACACACTAATGATTACAGTGTAAATAAAAATGACGTTGTCTTGTTTACACAGTTATGATTACAGTGTAAATAAAAAATGACGTTGTCTTGTTTACACACTAATGATTACAGTGTAAATAAAAAATCACGTTGTCTTGTTTACACACGAATGATTACAGTGTAAATAAAAATGACGTTGTCTTGTTTACACACTAATGATTACAGTGTAAATAAAAATCACGTTGTCTTGTTTTACACGAATGATTACAGTGTAAATAAAAATGACGTTGTCTTGTTTACACACTAATGATTACAGTGTAAATAAAAAATCACGTTGTCTTGTTTACACACGAATGATTACAGTGTAAATAAAAAATAACGCTGTCTTGTTTACACACTAATGATTGCAGTGTAAATAAAAAATGACGTTGTCTTGTTTACACAGTTATGATTACAGTGTAAATAAAAATGACGTTGTCTTGTTTACACACTTATGATTACAGTGTAAATAAAAATGACGTTGTCTTGTTTACACAGTTATGATTACAGTGTAAATAAAAAATGACGTTGTCTTGTTTACACACGAATGGTTACAGTGTAAATAAAAATGACGTTGTCTTGTTTACACACTAATGATTACAGTGTAAATAAAAATCCCGTTGTCTTGTTTACACACTAATGATTACAGTGTAAATAAAAAACGACGTTGTCTTGTTTACACACGAATGATTACAGTGTAAATAAAAAATGACGTTGTATTTTTTACACACTAATGATTACAGTGAAAAAAAATGACGTTTTCTTGTTTACACAGTTATGATTACAGTGTAAATAAAAATGACGTTGTCTTGTTTACACACGAATGATTACAGTGTAAATAAAAAATGACGTTGTCTTGTTTACACACTAATGATTACAATGTAAATAAAAATCCCGTTGTCTTGTTTACACACTAATCATTACAGTGTAAATAAAAAATGACGTTGTCTTGTTTACACACGAATGATTACAGTGTAAATAAAAAATGACGTTGTCTTGTTTACACACTAATGATTACAGTGTAAATAAAAAATCACGTTGTCTTGTTTACACAAAAATGATTACAGTGTAAATAAAAAATCACGTTGTCTTGTTTACACACTAATGATTACAGTGTAAATAAAAATCACGTTGTCTTGTTTACACACTAATGATTACAGTGTAAATAAAAAATCACGTTGTCTTGTTTACACACTAATGATTACAGTGTAAATAAAAATCCCGTTGTCTTGTTTACACACTAATGATTACAGTGTAAATAAAAAACGACGTTGTCTTGTTTACACACGAATGATTACAGTGTAAATAAAAAATGACGTTGTATTTTTTACACACTAATGATTACAGTGTAAAAAAATGACGTTGTCTTGTTTACAGTTATGATTACAGTGTAAATAAAAATGACGTTGTCTTGTTTACACACGAATGATTACAGTGTAAATAAAAAATGACGTTGTCTTGTTTACACACTAATGATTACAATGTAAATAAAAATCCCGTTGTCTTGTTTACACACTAATCATTACAGTGTAAATAAAAATCACGTTGTCTTGTTTACACACTAATGATTACAGTGTAAATAAAAAATGACGTTGTCTTGTTTACACACTAATGATTACAGTGTAAATAAAAAATCACGTTGTCTTGTTTACACAAGAATGATTACAGTGTAAATAAAAAATGACGTTGTCTTGTTTACACACTAATGATTACAGTGTAAATAAAAATCACGTTGTCTTGTTTACACACTAATGATTACAGTGTAAATAAAAAATCACGTTGTCTTGTTTACACACTAATGATTACAGTGTAAATAAAAAATGACGTTGTCTTGTTTACACACTAATGATTACAGTGTAAATAAAAAATCACGTTGTCTTGTTTACACACGAATGATTACAGTGTAAATAAAAAATAACGTTGTCTTGTTTACACACTAATGATTGCAGTGTAAATAAAAATGACGTTGTCTTGTTTACACAGTTATGATTACAGTGTAAATAAAAATGACGTTGTCTTGTTTACACACTTATGATTACAGTGTAAATAAAAATGACGTTGTCTTGTTTACACAGTTATGATTACAGTGTAAATAAAAATGACGTTGTCTTGTTTACACGCTTATGATTACAGTGTAAATAAAAAATGACGTTGTCTTGTTTACACAGTTATGATTACAGTGTAAATAAAAATGACGTTGTCTTGTTTACACACTCATGATTGCAGTGTAAATAAAAAATGACGTTGTCTTGTTTACACACTAATGATTACAGTGTAAATAAAAAATCACGTTGTCTTGTTTACACAGTTATGATTACAGTGTAAATAAAAATGACGTTGTCTTGTTTACACACGAATGATTACAGTGTAAATAAAAAATGACGTTGTCTTGTTTACACACTAATGATTACAGTGTAAATAAAAAATGACGTTGTCTTGTTTACACACGAATGATTACAGTGTAAATAAAAAATGACGTTGTCTTGTTTACACACGAATGATTACAATGCAAATAAAAAATGACGTTGTCTTGTTTACACACTAATGATTACAGTGTAAATAAAAAATCACGTTGTCTTGTTTACACACTAATGATTACAGTGTAAATAAAAAATCACGTTGTCTTGTTTACACACGAATGATTACAGTGTAAATAAAAATGACGTTGTCTTGTTTACACACTAATGATTACAGTGTAAATAAAAAATCACGTTGTCTTGTTTACACACGAATGATTACAGTGTAAATAAAAAATAACGCTGTCTTGTTTACACACTAATGATTACAGTGTAAATAAAAAATGACGTTGTCTTGTTTACACAGTTATGATTACAGTGTAAATAAAAAATGACGTTGTCTTGTTTACACACTAATGATTACAGTGTAAATAAAAAATCACGTTGTCTTGTTTACACACGAATGATTACAGTGTAAATAAAAAATGACGTTGTCTTGTTTACACACGAATGATTACAGTGTAAATAAAAAATGACGTTGTCTTGTTTACACACTAATGATTACAGTGTAAATAAAAAATCACGTTGTCTTGTTTACACACGAATGATTACAGTGTAAATAAAAAATCACGTTGTCTTGTTTACACACTAATGATTACAGTGTAAATAAAAAATCACGTTGTCTTGTTTACACACGACTGATTACAGTGTAAATAAAAAATGACGTTGTCTTGTTTACACACTAATGATTACAGTGTAAATAAAAAATCACGTTGTCTTGTTTACACAGAATGATTACAGTGTAAATAAAAATAACGTTGTCTTGTTTACACACTAATGATTACAGTGTAAATAAAAATGACGTTGTCTTGTTTACACAGTTATGATTACAGTGTAAATAAAAATGACGTTGTCTTGTTTACACACTTATGATTACAGTGTAAATAAAAAATGACGTTGTCTTGTTTACACAGTTATGATTACAGTGTAAATAAAAATGACGTTGTCTTGTTTACACACGAATGGTTACAGTGTAAATAAAAAATGACGTTGTCTTGTTTACACACTAATGATTACAGTGTAAATAAAAATCCCGTTGTCTTGTTTACACACTAATGATTACAGTGTAAATAAAAAACGACGTTGTCTTGTTTACACACGAATGATTACAGTGTAAATAAAAAATGACGTTGTATTTTTTACACACTAATGATTACAGTGTAAAAAAATGACGTTGTCTTGTTTACACAGTTATGATTACAGTGTAAATAAAAATGACGTTGTCTTGTTTACACACGAATGATTACAGTGTAAATAAAAATGACGTTGTCTTGTTTACACACTAATGATTACAATGTAAATAAAATCCCGTTGTCTTGTTTACACACTAATCATTACAGTGTAAATAAAAAATGACGTTGTCTTGTTTACACACGAATGATTACAGTGTAAATAAAAAATGACGTTGTCTTGTTTACACACTAATGATTACAGTGTAAATAAAAAATCACGTTGTCTTGTTTACACAAGAATGATTACAGTGTAAATAAAAAATGACGTTGTCTTGTTTACACACTAATGATTACAGTGTAAATAAAAATCACGTTGTCTTGTTTACACACTAATGATTACAGTGTAAATAAAAAATGACGTTGTCTTGTTTACACACTAATGATTACAGTGTAAATAAAAATGACGTTGTCTTGTTTACACACTAATGATTACAGTGTAAATAAAAAATGACGTTGTCTTGTTTACACACGAATGATTACAGTGTAAATAAAAAATGACGTTGTATTTTTTACACACTAATGATTACAGTGTAAAAAAATGACGTTGTCTTGTTTACACAGTTATGATTACAGTGTAAATAAAAATCACGTTGTCTTGTTTACACACTAATGATTACAGTGTAAATAAAAAATCACGTTGTCTTGTTTACACACTAATGATTACAGTGTAAATAAAAAAATGACGTTGTCTTGTTTACACACTAATGATTACAGTGTAAATAAAAAATCACGTTGTCTTGTTTACACACGAATGATTACAGTGTAAATAAAAAATGACGTTGTCTTGTTTACACTAATGATTACAGTGTAAATAAAAATGACGTTGTCTTGTTTACACACGAATGATTACAGTGTAAATAAAAATGACGTTGTCTTGTTTACACAGTTATGATTACAGTGTAAATAAAAATGACGTTGTCTTGTTTACACACTTATGATTACAGTGTAAATAAAAAATGACGTTGTCTTGTTTACACAGTTATGATTACAGTGTAAATAAAAATGACGTTGTCTTGTTTACACACGAATGATTACAGTGTAAATAAAAAATGACGTTGTCTTGTTTACACACTAATGATTACAGTGTAAATAAAAATCACGTTGTCTTGTTTACACACTAATGATTACAGTGTAAATAAAAATCACGTTGTCTTGTTTACACACGAATGATTACAGTGTAAATAAAAATGACGTTGTCTTGTTTACACACTAATGATTACAGTGTAAATAAAAAATGACGTTGTCTTGTTTACACACGAATGATTACAGTGTAAATAAAAAATGACGTTGTCTTGTTTACACAGTTATGATTACAGTGTAAATAAAAATGACGTTGTCTTGTTTACACACTTATGATTACAGTGTAAATAAAAAATGACGTTGTCTTGTTTACACAGTTATGATTACAGTGTAAATAAAAATGACGTTGTCTTGTTTACACACGAATGATTACAGTGTAAATAAAAAATGACGTTGTCTTGTTTACACACTAATGATTACAGTGTAAATAAAAATCACGTTGTCTTGTTTACACACTAATGATTACAGTGTAAATAAAAAATCACGTTGTCTTGTTTACACACGAATGATTACAGTGTAAATAAAAAATGACGTTGTCTTGTTTACACACTAATGATTACAGTGTAAATAAAAAATCACGTTGTCTTGTTTACACACGAATGATTACAGTGTAAATAAAAATGACGTTGTCTTGTTTACACACTAATGATTACAGTGTAAATAAAAAATGACGTTGTCTTGTTTACACAGTTATGATTACAGTGTAAATAAAAAATGACGTTGTCTTGTTTACACACTAATGATTACAGTGTAAATAAAAATCACGTTGTCTTGTTTACACACGAATGATTACAGTGTAAATAAAAATGACGTTGTCTTGTTTACACACTAATGATTACAGTGTAAATAAAAAATCACGTTGTCTTGTTTACACACGAATGATTACAGTGTAAATAAAAAATGACGTTGTCTTGTTTACACACTAATGATTACAGTGTAAATAAAAAATCACGTTGTCTTGTTTACACACGAATGATTACAGTGTAAATAAAAAATAACGTTGTCTTGTTTACACACTAATGATTGCAGTGTAAATAAAAAATGACGTTGTCTTGTTTACACAGTTATGATTACAGTGTAAATAAAAATGACGTTGTCTTGTTTACACACTTATGATTACAGTGTAAATAAAAAATGACGTTGTCTTGTTTACACAGTTATGATTACAGTGTAAATAAAAATGACGTTGTCTTGTTTACACACGAATGATTACAGTGTAAATAAAAATGACGTTGTCTTGTTTACACACTAATGATTACAGTGTAAATAAAAATCCCGTTGTCTTGTTTACACACTAATGATTACAGTGTAAATAAAAAACGACGTTGTCTTGTTTACACACGAATGATTACAGTGTAAATAAAAAATGACGTTGTATTTTTTACACACTAATGATTACAGTGTAAAAAAATGACGTTTTCTTGTTTACACAGTTATGATTACAGTGTAAATAAAAATGACGTTGTCTTGTTTACACACGAATGATTACAGTGTAAATAAAAATGACGTTGTCTTGTTTACACACTAATGATTACAATGTAAATAAAATCCGTTGTCTTGTTTACACACTAATCATTACAGTGTAAATAAAAATGACGTTGTCTTGTTTACACACGAATGATTACAGTGTAAATAAAAAATGACGTTGTCTTGTTTACACACTAATGATTACAGTGTAAATAAAAAATCACGTTGTCTTGTTTACACAAAAATGATTACAGTGTAAATAAAAAATCACGTTGTCTTGTTTACACACTAATGATTACAGTGTAAATAAAAATCACGTTGTCTTGTTTACACACTAATGATTGCAGTGTAAATAAAAAATCACGTTGTCTTGTTTACACACTAATGATTACAGTGTAAATAAAAATCCCGTTGTCTTGTTTACACACTAATGATTACAGTGTAAATAAAAAACGACGTTGTCTTGTTTACACACGAATGATTACAGTGTAAATAAAAAATGACGTTGTATTTTTTACACACTAATGATTACAGTGTAAAAAAATGACGTTGTCTTGTTTACACAGTTATGATTACAGTGTAAATAAAAATGACGTTGTCTTGTTTACACACGAATGATTACAGTGTAAATAAAAAATGACGTTGTCTTGTTTACACACTAATGATTACAATGTAAATAAAAATCCCGTTGTCTTGTTTACACACTAATCATTACAGTGTAAATAAAAAATCACGTTGTCTTGTTTACACACTAATGATTACAGTGTAAATAAAAAATGACGTTGTCTTGTTTACACACTAATGATTACAGTGTAAATAAAAAATCACGTTGTCTTGTTTACACAAGAATGATTACAGTGTAAATAAAAAATGACGTTGTCTTGTTTACACACTAATGATTACAGTGTAAATAAAAATCACGTTGTCTTGTTTACACACTAATGATTACAGTGTAAATAAAAAATCACGTTGTCTTGTTTACACACTAATGATTACAGTGTAAATAAAAAATGACGTTGTCTTGTTTACACTAATGATTACAGTGTAAATAAAAAATCACGTTGTCTTGTTTACACACGAATGATTACAGTGTAAATAAAAATGACGTTGTCTTGTTTACACACTAATGATTACAGTGTAAATAAAAATGACGTTGTCTTGTTTACACAGTTATGATTACAGTGTAAATAAAAATGACGTTGTCTTGTTTACACACTTATGATTACAGTGTAAATAAAAATGACGTTGTCTTGTTTACACAGTTATGATTACAGTGTAAATAAAAATGACGTTGTCTTGTTTACACTTATGATTACAGTGTAAATAAAAATGACGTTGTCTTGTTTACACAGTTATGATTACAGTGTAAATAGAAATGACGTTGTCTTGTTTACACACTCATGATTACAGTGTAAATAAAAAATGACGTTGTCTTGTTTACACACTAATGATTACAGTGTAAATAAAAAATCACGTTGTCTTGTTTACACAGTTATGATTACAGTGTAAATAAAAAATGACGTTGTCTTGTTTACACACGAATGATTACAGTGTAAATAAAAATGACGTTGTCTTGTTTACACACTAATGATTACAGTGTAAATAAAAAATGACGTTGTCTTGTTTACACACGAATGATTACAGTGTAAATAAAAAATGACGTTGTCTTGTTTACACACGAATGATTACAATGTAAATAAAAAATGACGTTGTCTTGTTTACACACTAATGATTACAGTGTAAATAAAAATCACGTTGTCTTGTTTACACACTAATGATTACAGTGTAAATAAAAAATCACGTTGTCTTGTTTACACACGAATGATTACAGTGTAAATAAAAAATGACGTTGTCTTGTTTACACACTAATGATTACAGTGTAAATAAAAAATCACGTTGTCTTGTTTACACACGAATGATTACAGTGTAAATAAAAAATAACGTTGTCTTGTTTACACACTAATGATTACAGTGTAAATAAAAATGACGTTGTCTTGTTTACACAGTTATGATTACAGTGTAAATAAAAAATGACGTTGTCTTGTTTACACACTAATGATTACAGTGTAAATAAAAAATCACGTTGTCTTGTTTACACACGAATGATTACAGTGTAAATAAAAAAAATGACGTTGTCTTGTTTACACACTAATGATTACAGTGTAAATAAAAATCACGTTGTCTTGTTTACACGAATGATTACAGTGTAAATAAAAAAATCACGTTGTCTTGTTTACACACTAATGATTACAGTGTAAATAAAAATCACGTTGTCTTGTTTACACACGAATGATTACAGTGTAAATAAAAATGACGTTGTCTTGTTTACACACTAATGATTACAGTGTAAATAAAAAATCACGTTGTCTTGTTTACACAAGAATGATTACAGTGTAAATAAAAATAACGTTGTCTTGTTTACACACTAATGATTGCAGTGTAAATAAAAATGACGTTGTCTTGTTTACACAGTTATGATTACAGTGTAAATAAAAAATGACGTTGTCTTGTTTACACACTTATGATTACAGTGTAAATAAAAAAATGACGTTGTCTTGTTTACACAGTTATGATTACAGTGTAAATAAAAATGACGTTGTCTTGTTTACACACGAATGGTTACAGTGTAAATAAAAAATGACGTTGTCTTGTTTACACACTAATGATTACAGTGTAAATAAAAATCCCGTTGTCTTGTTTACACACTAATGATTACAGTGTAAATAAAAAACGACGTTGTCTTGTTTACACACGAATGATTACAGTGTAAATAAAAAATGACGTTGTATTTTTTACACTAATGATTACAGTGTAAAAAAATGACGTTGTCTTGTTTACACAGTTATGATTACAGTGTAAATAAAAATGACGTTGTCTTGTTTACACACGAATGATTACAGTGTAAATAAAAAATGACGTTGTCTTGTTTACACACTAATGATTACAATGTAAATAAAAATCCCGTTGTCTTGTTTACACACTAATCATTACAGTGTAAATAAAAAATGACGTTGTCTTGTTTACACACGAATGATTACAGTGTAAATAAAAATGACGTTGTCTTGTTTACACACTAATGATTACAGTGTAAATAAAAATCACGTTGTCTTGTTTACACAAGAATGATTACAGTGTAAATAAAAATGACGTTGTCTTGTTTACACACTAATGATTACAGTGTAAATAAAAATCACGTTGTCTTGTTTACACACTAATGATTGCAGTGTAAATAAAAAATCACGTTGTCTTGTTTACACACTAATGATTACAGTGTAAATAAAATCCGTTGTCTTGTTTACACACTAATGATTACAGTGTAAATAAAAAACGACGTTGTCTTGTTTACACACGAATGATTACAGTGTAAATAAAAATGACGTTGTATTTTTTACACACTAATGATTACAGTGTAAAAATGACGTTGTCTTGTTTACACAGTTATGATTACAGTGTAAATAAAAATGACGTTGTCTTGTTTACACACGAATGATTACAGTGTAAATAAAAAATGACGTTGTCTTGTTTACACACTAATGATTACAATGTAAATAAAATCCCGTTGTCTTGTTTACACACTAATCATTACAGTGTAAATAAAAATGACGTTGTCTTGTTTACACACGAATGATTACAGTGTAAATAAAAATGACGTTGTCTTGTTTACACACTAATGATTACAGTGTAAATAAAAATCACGTTGTCTTGTTTACACAAGAATGATTACAGTGTAAATAAAAAAAAATGACGTTGTCTTGTTTACACACTAATGATTACAGTGTAAATAAAAATCACGTTGTCTTGTTTACACACTAATGATTACAGTGTAAATAAAAAATTACGTTGTCTTGTTTACACACTATTGATTACAGTGTAAATAAAAATGACGTTGTCTTGTTTACACACTAATGATTACAGTGTAAATAAAAAATCACGTTGTCTTGTTTACACACTAATCATTACAGTGTAAATAAAAAATGACGTTGTCTTGTTTACACACGAATGATTACAGTGTAAATAAAAATGACGTTGTCTTGTTTACACACTAATGATTACAGTGTAAATAAAAAATCACGTTGTCTTGTTTACACAAGAATGATTACAGTGTAAATAAAAAATGACGTTGTCTTGTTTACACACTAATGATTACAGTGTAAATAAAAATCACGTTGTCTTGTTTACACTAATGATTACAGTGTAAATAAAAAATCACGTTGTCTTGTTTACACACTAATGATTACAGTGTAAATAAAAAATGACGTTGTCTTGTTTACACACTAATGATTACAGTGTAAATAAAAAATCACGTTGTCTTGTTTACACACGAATGATTACAGTGTAAATAAAAAATAACGTTGTCTTGTTTACACACTAATGATTGCAGTGTAAATAAAAAATGACGTTGTCTTGTTTACACAGTTATGATTACAGTGTAAATAAAAAATGACGTTGTCTTGTTTACACACTTATGATTACAGTGTAAATAAAAAATGACGTTGTCTTGTTTACACAGTTATGATTACAGTGTAAATAAAAATGACGTTGTCTTGTTTACACACTTATGATTACAGTGTAAATAAAAAATGACGTTGTCTTGTTTACACAGTTATGATTACAGTGTAAATAGAAATGACGTTGTCTTGTTTACACACTCATGATTACAGTGTAAATAAAAAATGACGTTGTCTTGTTTACACACTAATGATTACAGTGTAAATAAAAAATGACGTTGTCTTGTTTACACAGTTATGATTACAGTGTAAATAAAAAATGACGTTGTCTTGTTTACACACGAATGATTACAGTGTAAATAAAAATGACGTTGTCTTGTTTACACACTAATGATTACAGTGTAAATAAAAAAAATGACGTTGTCTTGTTTACACACTATCATTACAGTGTAAATAAAAATGACGTTGTCTTGTTTACACACTAATGATTACAGTGTAAATAAAAAATCACGTTGTCTTGTTTACACACGAATGATTACAGTGTAAATAAAAATGACGTTGTCTTGTTTACACACTAATGATTACAGTGTAAATAAAAATCACGTTGTCTTGTTTACACACGAATGATTACAGTGTAAATAAAAAAATAACGTTGTCTTGTTTACACACTAATGATTGCAGTGTAAATAAAAATGACGTTGTCTTGTTTACACACGAATGATTACAGTGTAAATAAAAATGACGTTGTCTTGTTTACACACTAATGATTACAGTGTAAATAAATAATCACGTTGTCTTGTTTACACACTAATCATTACAGTGTAAATAAAAAATGACGTTGTCTTGTTTACACACTAATGATTACAGTGTAAATAAAAATGACGTTGTCTTGTTTACACACTCATGATTACAATGTAAATAAAAAATGACGTTGTCTTGTTTACACACTCATGATTACAGTGTAAATAAAAAATGACGTTGTCTTGTTTACACAGTTATGATTACAGTGTAAATAGAAATGACGTTGTCTTGTTTACACACTCATGATTACAGTGTAAATAAAAAATGACGTTGTCTTGTTTACACAGTTATGATTACAGTGTAAATAGAAATGACGTTGTCTTGTTTACACACTCATGATTGCAGTGTAAATAAAAAATGACGTTGTCTTGTTTACACACCTAATGATTACAGTGTAAATAAAAATCACGTTGTCTTGTTTACACACTAATGATTACAATGCAAATAAAAAATGACGTTGTCTTGTTTACACACTAATGATTACAGTGTAAATAAAAAATCACGTTGTCTTGTTTACACACTAATCATTACAGTGTAAATAAAAAAATGACGTTGTCTTGTTTACACACTAATGATTACAGTGTAAATAAAAAATCACGTTGTCTTGTTTACACACGAATGATTACAGTGTAAATAAAAAATGACGTTGTCTTGTTTACACACTAATGATTACAGTGTAAATAAAAAATCACGTTGTCTTGTTTACACACGAATGATTACAGTGTAAATAAAAAATAACGCTGTCTTGTTTACACACTAATGATTGCAGTGTAAATAAAAAATGACGTTGTCTTGTTTACACAGTTATGATTACAGTGTAAATAAAAATGACGTTGTCTTGTTTACACACTTATGATTACAGTGTAAATAAAAAATGACGTTGTCTTGTTTACACAGTTATGATTACAGTGTAAATAAAAATGACGTTGTCTTGTTTACACACTCATGATTACAATGCAAATAAAAAATGACGTTGTCTTGTTTACACAGTTATGATTACAGTGTAAATAGAAATGACGTTGTCTTGTTTATACACTCATGATTACAATGTAAATAAAAAATGACGTTGTCTTGTTTACACACTCATGATTACAGTGTAAATAAAAAATGACGTTGTCTTGTTTACACAGTTATGATTACAGTGTAAATAGAAATGACGTTGTCTTGTTTACACACTCATCATTGCAGTGTAAATAAAAAATGACGTTGTCTTGTTTACACAGTTATGATTACAGTGTAAATAGAAATGACGTTGTCGTTTACACACTCATGATTGCAGTGTAAATAAAAAATGACGTTGTCTTGTTTACACAGTTATGATTACAGTGTAAATAGAAATGACGTTGTCTTGTTTACACACTCATGATTGCAGTGTAAATAAAAAATGGCGTTGTCATGTTTACACACTAATGATTACAGTGTAAATAAAAAATAACGTTGTCTTGTTTACACACTAATGATTGCAGTGTAAATAAAAAATGACGTTGTCTTGTTTACACAGTTATGATTACAGTGTAAATAAAAATGACGTTGTCTTGTTTACACACTTATGATTGCAGTGTAAATAAAAAATGACGTTGTCTTGTTTACACAGTTATGATTACAGTGTAAATAGAAATGACGTTGTCGTTTACACACTCATGATTGCAGTGTAAAAAAAATGACGTTGTCTTGTTTACACAGTGATGATTACAGTGTAAATAGAAATGACGTTGTCTTGTTTACACACTCATGATTGCAGTGTAAATAAAAAATGGCGTTGTCATGTTTACACACTAATGATTACAGTGTAAATAAAAAATGACGTTGTCTTGTTTACACACTCATGATTGCAGTGTGAAAAAGAAATTTAATAATTTGATCAGTTTGTGATACAACTTGTTTTGAGATAACATACATTAAAGTTAGCAAAACACGGTCAACAATAATATTCCACAAAACCTAAAATTATAATACATTACATCTGGTGATGCACAGCCAACAATAATATTCCACAGAATATATTATATTACGTGTGGTAATACACGGTCAGCAATAATATTCCAATAACTGCTGTTCACTTACTTGTCTTTGTTAACAGGTTGTCGTAGCTTCATCAGATTCTTAGAGGCTTCAAATTTAAGGACAGTCAGTACGTTAACGAGAAACAAATCATCATGGACGACCAACTATTGGAAACAGACGCTACTTGTCAATTACCAATCAGTTAAATGTTCCTCATGACAAATAATAATTTAACAAAAAGTATGAATTTCACACTGAAATATACAGATACTATTAAAATAAAATACCTTTTGATAAAGCTTTATGATAATATTTTAGTAAAATATTTCTATGGAACGTTTATGAGAAGGAAAAAAGGATTATGGATCTGGAAAACTGGTAACTTTATCTGAAACCAAAAATATAAATATAACATATATTGTCTGGTGTATGTCCATGTAATTACTTATGTATATAAATATAACACTATTGTCTGTTGTATGTCCATGTAATTACTTATCTATATAAATATAACACTATTGTCTGTTGTATGTCCATGTAATTACTTATCTATATAAATATAACACTATTGTCTGGTGTATGTCCATGTAATTACTTATCTATATAAATATAACACTATTGTCTGGTGTATGTCCATGTAATTACTTATCTATATAAATATAACACTATTGTCTGTCGTATGTCCATGTTATTACTTATCTATATAAATGTAACACTATTGTCTGGTGTATGTCCATGTAACTACTTATCTATATAAATATAACACTATTGTCTGGTGTATGTCCATGTAACTACTTATCTATATAAATATAACACTATTGTCTGTCGTATGTCCATGTAATTACTTATCTATATAAATATAACACTATTGTCTGTATGTATGTCCATGTAATGTTACTTATCTATATAAATATAACACTATTGTCTGGTGTATGTCCATGTAACTACTTATCTATATAAATATAACACTATTGTCTATATAAATATAACACTATTGTCGTATGTCCATGTAATAACACTACTTATCTATATAAATATAACACTATTGTCTGGTGTATGTCCATTACTTATCTATATAAATATAACACTATTGTCTGGTGTATGTCCATGTAATTACTTATCTATATAAATATAACACTATTGTCTGTCGTATGTCCATGTAATTACTTATCTATATAAATATAACACTATTGTCTGGTGTATGTCCATGTAACTACTTATCTATATAAATATAACACTATTGTCTGGTGTATGTCCATGTAATTACTTATCTATATAAATATAACACTATTGTCTGGTGTATGTCCATGTAATTACTTATCTATATAAATATAACACTATTGTCTGGTGTATATCTATATAAATATAACACTATTGTATGGTGTATGTCCATGTAATTACTTATCTATATAAATATAACACTATTGTCTGGTGTATGTCCATGTAACTACTTATCTATATAAATATAACACTATTGTCTGGTGTATGTCCATGTAACTACTTATCTATATAAATATAACACTATTGTCTGGTGTATGTCCATGTAATTACTTATCTATATAAATATAACACTATTGTCTGGTGTATGTCCATGTAACTACTTATCTATATAAATATAACACTATTGTCTGTCTGTGTATGTCCATGTAATTACTTATCTATATAAATATAACACTATTGTCTGTAATTACTTATCTATATAAATATAACACTATTGTCTGGTGTATGTCCATGTAACTACTTATCTATATAAATATAACACTATTGTATGTCCATGGTGTATGTCCATGTAACTACTTATCTATATAAATATAACACTATTGTCTGGTGTATGTCCATGTAATTACTACTTATCTATATAAATATAACACTATTGTCTGTGTATGTATGTCCATGTAATTACTTATCTATATAAATATAACACTATTGTCTGTCTGTGTATGTCCATGTAATTACTTATCTATATAAATATAACACTATTGTCTGGTGTATGTCCATGTAACTACTTATCTATATAAATATAACACTATTGTCTGGTGTATGTCCATGTAATTACTTATCTATATAAATATAACACTATTGTCTGGTGTATGTCCATGTAACTACTTATCTATATAAATATAACACTATTGTCTGTGTGTATGTAATTACTTATCCATATTGTCTGGTGTAATGTACTTATCTATATAAATATAACACTATTGTCTGGTGTATGTCCATGTAACTACTTATCTATATAAATATAACACTATTGTCTGGTGTATGTCCATGTAATTACTTATCTATATAAATATAACACTATTGTCTGGTGTATGTCCATGTAATTACTTATCTATATAAATATAACACTATCCATGTAACTACTTATCTATATAAATATAACACTATTGTCTGTGTATGTCCATGTAATTACTTATCTATATAAATATAACACTATTGTCTGGTGTATGTCCATGTAACTACTTATCTATATAAATATAACACTATTGTCTGGTGTATGTCCATGTAATATACTTATCTATATAAATATAACACTATTGTCTGATGTATATCCATGTAACTACTTATCTATATAAATATAACACTATTGTCTGGTGTATGTCCATGTAACTACTTATCTATATAAATATAACACTATTGTCTGTCGTATGTCCATGTAACTACTTATCTATATAAATATAACACTATTGTCTGTGTATGTCCATGTAACTACTTATCTATATAAATATAACACTATTGTCTGTCGTATGTCCATGTAATTACTTATCTATATAAATATAACACTATTGTCTGTCGTATGTCCATGTAACTACTTATCTATATAAATATAACACTATTGTCTGGTGTATGTCCATGTAACTACTTATCTATATAAATATAACACTATTGTCTGGTGTATGTCCATGTAACTACTTATCTATATAAATATAACACTATTGTCTGTCTGGTGTATGTCCATGTAATTACTTATCTATATAAATATAACACTATTGTCTGGTGTATGTCCATGTAACTACTTATCTATATAAATATAACACTATTGTCTGGTGTATGTCCATGTAATTACTTATCTATATAAATATAACACTATTGTCTGTCGTATGTCTATGTATTGTCTGGTGTTACTTATCTGTATAAATATAACACTATTGTCTGTCGTATGTCTATGTACGTACTTATCTATATAAATATAACACTATTGTCTGGTGTATGTCCATGTAACTACTTATCTATATAAATATAACACTATTGTCTGTCGTATGTCCATGTAATTACTTATCTATATAAATATAACACTATTGTCTGGTGTATGTCCATGTATGTCTATGTATGTCCATGTTACTTATCTATATAAATATAACACTATTGTCTGGTGTATGTCCATGTAACTACTTATCTATATAAATATAACACTATTGTCTGGTGTATGTCCATGTAATTACTTATCTATATAAATATAACACTATTGTCTGTCGTATGTCCATGTAATTACTTATCTATATAAATATAACACTATTGTCTGGTGTATGTCCATGTAATTACTTATCTATATAAATATAACACTATTGTCTGGTGTATGTCCATGTAACTACTTATCTATATAAATATAACACTATTGTCTGGTGTATGTCCATGTAACTACTTATCTATATAAATATAACACTATTGTATGGTGTATGTCCATGTAATTACTTATCTATATAAATATAACACTATTGTAACACTGTCTGGTGTATGTCCATGTAATTACTTATCTATATAAATATAACACTATTGTGTGTTGTATGTCCATGTAACTACTTATCTATATAAATATAACACTATTGTCTGGTGTATATCCATGTAATTACTTATCTATATAAATATAACACTATTGTCTGTCGTATGTCCATGTAATTACTTATCTATATAAATATAACACTATTAACTACTTATCTATATAAATATAACACTATGTCCATGTAACTACTTATCTATATAAATATAACACTATTGGTGTATGTCCATGTAACTACTTATCTATATAAATATAACACTATTGTCTGTATGTCCATGTATGTCCATGTAATTACTTATCTATATAAATATAACACTATTGTCTGGTGTATGTCCATGTAATTACTTATCTATATAAATATAACACTATTGTCTGGTGTATGTCCATGTAATTACTTATCTATATAAATATAACACTATTGTCTGGTGTATGTCCATGTAACTACTTATCTATATAAATATAACACTATTGTATGGTGTATGTCCATGTAATTACTTATCTATATAAATATAACACTATTGTCTGTGTGTCCATGTATGTCCATGTAATTACTTATCTATATAAATATAACACTATTGTCTGGTGTATGTCCATGTAACTACTTATCTATATAAATATAACACTATTGTCTGGTGTATGTCCATGTAATTACTTATCTATATAAATATAACACTATTGTCTATTGTCTGGTGTATGTCCATGTAATTACTTATCTATATAAATATAACACTATTGTCTGTGTACTTACTTATCTATATAAATATAACACTATTGTCTGTCGTATGTCCATGTAATTACTTATCTATATAAATATAACACTATTGTCTGGTGTGTATGTCCATGTAATTGTCTGGTGTATACTTATCTATATAAATATAACACTATTGTCTGGTGTATGTCCATGTAATTACTTATCTATATAAATATAACACCATGTATGTAAACTACTTATCTATATAAATATAACACTATTGTCTGGTGTATCCATGTAACACTACTTATCTATCTATAAATATAACACTATTGGTGTATGTCCATGTAATTACTTATCTATATAAATATAACACTATTGTCTGGTGTATGTCCATGTAATTACTTATCTATATAAATATAACACTATTGTCTGTGTATGTATGTCCATGTAATTACTTATCTATATAAATATAACACTATTGTCTGGTGTATGTCCATGTAACTACTTATCTATATAAATATAACACTATTGTCTGTGTATGTCCATGTAATTACTTATCTATATAAATATAACACTATTGTCTGGTGTATGTCCATGTAATTACTTATCTATATAAATATAACACTATTGTCTGGTGTATGTCCATGTAATTACTTATCTATATAAATATAACACTATTGTCTGGTGTATGTCCATGTAAGTACTTATCTATATAAATATAACACTATTGTCTGGTGTATATCCATGTAATTACTTATCTATATAAATATAACACTATTGTCTGTCGTATGTCCATGTAATTACTTATCTATATAAATATAACACTATTGTCTGTCGTATGTCCATGTAATTACTTATCTATATAAATATAACACTATTGTCTGTGTATGTCCATGTAACTACTTATCTATATAAATATAACACTATTGTCTGGTGTATGTCCATGTAACTACTTATCTATATAAATATAACACTATTGTATGGTGTATGTCCATGTAATTACTTATCTATATAAATATAACACTATTGTCTGGTGTATGTCCATGTAATTACTTATCTATATAAATATAACACTATTGTGTGTTGTATGTCCATGTAACTACTTATCTATATAAATATAACACTATGTATGTCCATGTAATTACTTATCTATATAAATGTAACACTATTGTCTGGTGTATGTCCATGTAACTACTTATCTATATAAATATAACACTATTGTCTGGTGTATGTCCATGTAACTACTTATCTATATAAATATAACACTATTGTCTGTGTGTATGTCCATGTAATGTTACTTATCTATATAAATATAACACTATTGTCTGGTGTATGTCCATGTAATTACTTATCTATATAAATATAACACTATTGTCTGGTGTATGTCCATGTAATTACTTATCTATATAAATATAACACTATTGTCTGTCCATGTATGTCCATGTAATTACTTATCTATATAAATATAACACTATTGTATCTTATATATAAATATAACACTATTGTCTGGTGTACATGTAACTATATATAAATATAACACTATTGTCTGGTGTATGTCCATGTAATTACTTATCTATATAAATATAACACTATTGTCTGGTGTATGTCCTACTTATCTATATAAATATAACACTATTGTCTGTCGTATGTCCATGTAATTACTTATCTATATAAATATAACACTATTGGTGTATGTCCATGTAATTACTTATCTATATAAATATAACACTATTGTCTGTGTATGTCCATGTCTGGTGTATGTACTTATCTATATAAATATAACACTATTGTCTGGTGTATGTCCATGTAATTACTTATCTATATAAATATAACACTATTGTCTGGTGTATGTCCATGTAATTACTTATCTATATAAATATAACACTATTGTCTGTGTATGTCCATGTAATTACTTATCTATATAAATATAACACTATTGTCTGGTGTATGTCCATGTAATTACTTATCTATATAAATATAACACTATTGTCTGGTGTATGTCCATGTAATTACTTATCTATATAAATATAACACTATTGTCTGTATGTCCATGTGTATGTCCATGTAACACTATTACTTATCTATATAAATATAACACTATTGTCTGGTGTATGTCCATGTAATTACTTATCTATATAAATATAACACTATTGTCTGTCGTATGTATGTCCATGTAATTACTTATCTATATAAATATAACACTATTGTCTGTCGTATGTCCATGTAATTACTTATCTATATAAATATAACACTATTGTCTGTGTCCATGTGTATGTCCATGTAACTACTTATCTATATAAATATAACACTATTGTCTGGTGTATGTCCATGTAATTACTTATCTATATAAATATAACACTATTGTCTGGTGTATGTCCATGTAACTACTTATCTATATAAATATAACACTATTGTCTGTCGTATGTCCATGTAATTACTTATCTATATAAATATAACACTATTGTCTGTCCATGTATATCCTATGTAACTACTTATCTATATAAATATAACACTATTGTCTGGTGTATGTCCATGTAATTACTTATCTATATAAATATAACACTATTGTCTGTCGTATGTCTATGTAAGTACTTATCTATATAAATATAACACTATTGTCTGGTGTATATCCATGTAATTACTTATCTATATAAATATAACACTATTGTCTGGTGTATGTCCATGTAATTACTTATCTATATAAATATAACACTATTGTCTGGTGTATATCCATGTAACTACTTATCTATATAAATATAACACTATTGTCTGGTGTATGTATGTCCATGTAATTACTTATCTATATAAATATAACACTATTGTCTGTCGTATGTCCATGTAATTACTTATCTATATAAATATAACACTATTGTCTGTCCATGTAACTACTTATCTATATAAATATAACACTATTGTCTGGTGTATGTCCATGTAACTACTTATCTATATAAATATAACACTATTGTATGGTGTATGTCCATGTAATTACTTATCTATATAAATATAACACTATTGTCTGGTGTATGTCCATGTAATGTACTTATCTATATAAATATAACACTATTGTCTGTCGTATGTCCATGTAACTACTTATCTATATAAATATAACACTATTGTCTGGTGTATGTCCATGTAATTACTTATCTATATAAATATAACACTATTGTCTGTCCATGTGTATGTCCATGTAACTACTTATCTTATCTATATAAATATAACACTATTGTCTGGTGTATGTCCATGTAATTACTTATCTATATAAATATAACACTATTGTCTGGTGTATGTCCATGTAACTACTTATCTATATAAATATAACACTATTGTCTGGTGTATGTCCATGTAACTACTTATCTATATAAATATAACACTATTGTCTGGTGTATGTCCATGTAACTACTTATCTATATAAATATAACACTATTGTCTGGTGTATGTCCATGTAACACCATGTGTATGTCCATAACTACTTATCTATATAAATATAACACTATTGTCTGTCCATGTATGTCCATGTATGTCCATGTTACTTATCTATATAAATATAACACTATTGTCTGGTGTATGTCCATGTAATTACTTATCTATATAAATATAACACTATTGTCTGGTGTATGTCCATGTAATTACTTATCTATATAAATATAACACTATTGTCTGGTGTATGTCCATGTAATTACTTATCTATATAAATATAACACTATTGTCTGGTGTATGTCCATGTAACTACTTATCTATATAAATATAACACTATTGTCTGGTGTATGTCCATGTAATTACTTATCTATATAAATATAACACTATTGTCTGTGTATGTCCATGTAACTACTTATCTATATAAATATAACACTATTGTCTGTCGTATGTCCATGTAATTACTTATCTATATAAATATAACACTATTGTCTGGTGTATGTCCATGTAATTACTTATCTATATAAATATAACACTATTGTCTGGTGTATGTCCATGTAATTACTTATCTATATAAATATAACACTATTGTCTGGTGTATGTCCATGTAACTACTTATCTATATAAATATAACACTATTGTCTGGTGTATGTCCATGTAATCCATACTACTTATCTATATAAATATAACACTATTGTCTGGTGTATGTCCATGTAATTACTTATCTATATAAATATAACACTATTGTCTGGTGTATGTCCATGTGTATGTCCATGTCCATGTAATTACTTATCTATATAAATATAACACTATTGTCTGGTGTATGTCCATGTAACTACTTATCTATATAAATATAACACTATTGTCTGGTGTATGTCCATGTAATTACTTATCTATATAAATATAACACTATTGTCTGGTGTATGTCCATGTAATTACTTATCTATATAAATATAACACTATTGTCTGTAACTACTTATCTATATAAATATAACACTATTGTGTATGTCCATGTAATTACTTATCTATATAAATATAACACTATTGTCTGGTGTATGTCCATGTAACTACTTATCTATATAAATATAACACTATTGTCTGTCGTATGTCCATGTAATTACTTATCTATATAAATATAACACTATTGTCTGGTGTATGTC
The DNA here is from genome assembly GCF_004210375.1 of Tachypleus tridentatus. NCBI lineage: Eukaryota > Metazoa > Arthropoda > Merostomata > Xiphosura > Limulidae > Tachypleus > Tachypleus tridentatus. The sequence goes on along the minus strand of NC_134830.1, from coordinate 8,533,680 downwards.
CATGTAACTACTTATCTATATAAATATAACACTATTGTCTGGTGTATGTCCATGTAACTACTTATCTATATAAATATAACACTATTGTCTGTGTATGTCCATGTAATTACTTATCTATATAAATATAACACTATTGTCTGTGTATGTCCATGTAACTACTTATCTATATAAATATAACACTATTGTCTGTGTATGTCCATGTAACTACTTATCTATATAAATATAACACTATTGTCTGGTGTATGTCCATGTAATTACTTATCTATATAAATATAACACTATTGTCTGTATGTCCATGTGTATGTCCATGTAACTACTTATCTATATAAATATAACACTATTGTCTGTCCATGTATGTCCATGTAATTACTTATCTATATAAATATAACACTATTGTCATGTAAACTACTTATCTATATAAATATAACACTATTGTCTGTGTGTATGTCCATGTAACACTACTTATCTATATAAATATAACACTATTGTCTGTCTGTCGTATGTCCATGTAACTACTTATCTATATAAATATAACACTATTGTCTGTAACTACTTATCTGTATGTCCATGTAACTACTTATCTATATAAATATAACACTATTGTCTGGTGTATGTCCATGTAACTACTTATCTATATAAATATAACACTATTGTATGGTGTATGTCCATGTAATTACTTATCTATATAAATATAACACTATTGTCTGTGTATGTCCATGTAACTACTTATCTATATAAATATAACACTATTGTCTGTAACTACTTATCTATATAAATATAACACTATTGTGTATGTCCATGTAACTACTTATCTATATAAATGTAACACTATTGTCTGGTGTATGTCCATGTAACTACTTATCTATATAAATATAACACTATTGTCTGGTGTATGTCCATGTAACTACTTATCTATATAAATATAACACTATTGTCTGGTGTATGTCCATGTAATTACTTATCTATATAAATATAACACTATTGTCTGGTGTATGTCCATGTAACTACTTATCTATATAAATATAACACTATTGTCTGTGTATGTCCATGTAACTACTTATCTATATAAATATAACACTATTGTCTGGTGTATGTCCATGTAACTACTTATCTATATAAATATAACACTATCCATGTAATTACTTATCTATATAAATATAACACTATTGTCTGGTGTATGTCCATGTAATTACTTATCTATATAAATATAACACTATTGTCTGGTGTATGTCCATGTAATTACTTATCTATATAAATATAACACTATTGTGTGGTGTATGTCCATGTAACTACTTATCTATATAAATATAACACTATTGTCTGGTGTATGTCCATGTAATTACTTATCTATATAAATATAACACTATTGTCTGGTGTATGTCCATGTAACTACTTATCTATATAAATATAACACTATTGTCTGTGTATGTCCATGTAATTACTTATCTATATAAATATAACACTATTGTCTGGTGTCCATGTGTACTTATCTATATAAATATAACACTATTGTCTGGTGTATATCTATATAAATATAACACTATTGTATGGTGTTGGTCCATGTAATTACTTATCTATATAAATATAACACTATTGTCTACTGTATGCCCATGTAACTACTTATCTATATAAATATAACACTATTGTCTGTAACTACTTATCTATATAAATATAACACTATTGTGTATGTCCATGTAACTACTTATCTATATAAATATAACACTATTGTCTGTCGTATGTCCATGTAATTACTTATCTATATAAATATAACACTATTGTCTGGTGTATATCCATGTAACTACTTATCTATATAAATATAACACTATTGTCTGGTGTATGTCCATGTAATTACTTATCTATATAAATATAACACTATTGTCTGGTGTATGTCCATGTAAACTTATCTATATAAATATAACACTATTGTCTGGTGTATATCCATGTAACTAATCTATATAAATATAACACTATTGTCTGGTGTATGTCCATGTAACTACTTATCTATATAAAAATATAACACTATTGTCTGGTGTATGTCCATGTAACTACTTATCTATATAAATATAACACTATTGTCTGGTGTATGTCCATGTAATTACTTATCTATATAAATATAACACTATTGTCTGGTGTATGTCCATGTACTTATCTACTTATCTATATAAATATAACACTATTGTCTGGTGTATCCAAATACTTATCTATATAAATATAACACTATTGTCTGTCGTATGTCCATGTAATTACTTATCTATATAAATATAACACTATTGTCTGTCCATGTATGTCCATGTAACTACTTATCTATATAAATATAACACTATTGTCTGGTGTATGTCCATGTAACTACTTATCTATATAAATATAACACTATTGTCTGGTGTATGTCCATGTAATTACTTATCTATATAAATATAACACTATTGTCTGGTGTATGTCCATGTAACTACTTATCTATATAAATATAACACTATTGTCTGTGTATGTCCATGTAATTACTTATCTATATAAATATAACACTATTGTCTGGTGTATGTCCATGTAACTACTTATCTATACTTATCCATGTAACTACTTATCTATATAAATATAACACTATTGTCTGGTGTATGTCCATGTAACTACTTATCTATATAAATATAACACTATTGTCTGTGTATGTGTATGTCCATGTAACTACTTATCTATATAAATATAACACTATTGTCTGTCATGTATGTCCATGTATGTCCATACTTATCTATATAAATATAACACTATTGTCTGTGGTGTATGTCCATGTAACTACTTATCTATATAAATATAACACTATTGTCTGGTGTATGTCCATGTAATTACTTATCTATATAAATATAACACTATTGTCTGTGTATGTATGTCCATGTAATGTACTTATCTATATAAATATAACACTATTGTCTGTGTATGTCCATGTAACTACTTATCTATATAAATATAACACTATTGTCTGGTGTATGTCCATGTAATTACTTATCTATATAAATATAACACTATTGTCTGGTGTATGTCCATGTAACTACTTATCTATATAAATATAACACTATTGTCTGGTGTGTATGTCCATGTAATTACTTATCTATATAAATATAACACTATTGTCTGGTGTATGTCCATGTAATTACTTATCTATATAAATATAACACTATTGTCTGGTGTAATTACTTATCTATATAAATATAACACTATGTCCATGTCCATGTAATTACTTATCTATATAAATATAACACTATTGTCTGGTGTATGTCCATGTAATTACTTATCTATATAAATATAACACTATTGTCTGGTGTATGTCCATGTAACTACTTATCTATATAAATATAACACTATTGTCTGGTGTATGTCCATGTAACTACTTATCTATATAAATATAACACTATTGTCTGTATGTCCATGTATGTCCATGTAATGTAACTACTTATCTATATAAATATAACAC